>NC_056731.1:1688010514-1688193014 GCF_019279795.1 Protopterus annectens | reverse complement strand
CTGAGTGAGAGAGGCCCCAAAACACTTTAACCTACTCATATATGCACCTACACACACATTTGCCAGAACTGAGGTTAGAATTCCTACCTAACCAGTTATTTGTACTATAGTGTTACACAGTTATTGCACACATGTGCCACAGAGCTTATAGGGCTGAGGGATGATGAAAGATACTTCTGAGGTGACTGATATCTGCAAGACTGCTAAAGCAGGGCAATGGGAAGTGTACTGTGTGTGACTGGATTTACAATCTTTGACTTATAAACACACACACACACACACACACACACACACAGTTAAATTTGCCTGGACTGGGATTAGAACTCCTACCTAATTAGTTATGTTTACTATAGTGTTACGCACTTATCTCACATACCACATAGCTGAGGGCTGACAAAGGATACTTCTAAGGTGACTGATATCTGCAAGACTGATAAAGTAGGGAAATGGGAAGTATACTGGGTGTGACTGAACCCAAAATCGTTGACTTAGAAACACAGACACACACTTTTACATTGGACAGGACTGGGATTAGGACTCCTACCTAACTATTTACATATATTTATGCAGTTATCACACATACCATAGAGCTTACAGGGCTGATGGCTGCCATGAGGTACTTCTAGGGTGACAGACATCTTCAGGACTGCTAAGGTAGGACATTGGGAAGTGCTCTTGGTGGGAAAGGCCTGTTAATTCCTAGATTCTACTGACAATTCTGTAAGTGTATGAGCATGCCCAGTGTGACCTTCTATAGAAAATCTTGGACTCTAATCCAGAGATTGTTGTACTAAAGTCCGGTGTTTTTTGTGCTACAGCCATACCTCTCAACCTGCTGATGCAGGATATGTGGGGAGACAATGGGCCAGACATAGGGTGATTATGACTATTTCTCTTAGTAATGTATGAGTTGCTAGAGTTACAGGGTTTGTTTTAGCAGACATCTAACATATATGACATGTGACAGTGAAATGTATTGTTTCAGTACCTCATGACATACATCCTCAGAGCATCACAGTGATTTACCAGAGGAATACAGAATGTATGATGCCTAAACCAATATTATGGGCCAAATGCTAGGCATTCTTGCATAATCCAGCCTGAGAAGTGTGCCTACAACCAATTGACTGCTGAAGCTCTGTAAACGGTCCAGCACCTTGGTGATATATTACAATGGGGGAATTTCTGTGCTTTTCTGTTCTGGCATGGTTTGATTTCCAGTCCAAGGTTGGGTAATATAAGTCAGGCATGATGAGGGTGACAGGCATACTCCAGATAGATTTTTATGACGTAAGATATGTGGGGGGTGTCCTGGTTCAGGTATGCTGGCTTGTAGCTACCAAAACTTTGCATAGGGTTCTTCTCATGGGCTGATGGCACTTGGAGGGTCTTGTGGTGTTGGACTGTTTGACCAGCCTGGAGGTGTGTGTGCGCCTCACATTCGGCTTGGCCACCCACATTTTGGGGTCAGGATGTTGTAGAAGTTGAGTGATCAGGGAAGAATGTGTTACTCCCCATGGTTGTGGGCCAGGTTTATGTGGGTGGAGACATGTCACCATCTTCCAGGGTTAGGACTGCCTACAATTAATGCATTCCAATGTTTAGACTCCAAGCCATACCTGTCAACTCTACAGAGTTTCGAGGAATGTCCAGATTCATGAGTTGTATATCTGGACTGTATATCTATACTCAAACAAGTGTGGTTTTCAAGCAAATGTGTTTTGCAATTCACTCAGGGTTGAAGTCAGATATTACTGACAGTTGGCATTGCAGTGTCAAACTTCATAACCTTCAGACATTCCATGTTAATACATTCATTCCATCAACTTTCTAACATTGAACCAAAGAAACTGTGTTGGGTAAAACCTTGGTGCAGAAATAAATCCAAATGAAAGGTAAAAAGTAAAAAATGCACCAAGATTACACACAGCAAACGTTTAATCACAGCAAAGTACAAAGTGGTAAGCGCTTTCACAACCAAAGTTGCTTCATCAGACACCACAGTAAAAAATGCACAGGTTTAAATAGAGATTCTAAAATGCCAATTAATCAATAAAAATCACACAATGATTAAGTAGCAGTGAAAAACAATTAAGCCTCATGCTCAAACTAAAAAAAGCATTGCTTAAAAACATTGCTTAAAAACATTGTACAAGAAGGAATCAAATACTATACATGAGAAAGCATTTAAAAAACTTATAAAATCATTATAAAACATGGGAAAATACTAGGCAGGAAAAAGTTAAATAGAATACTTGGAAACTAATAGTTAAATACATTAGACTAATTTTGAAAGAACTTAGCTAATCTTAATGCTTGAGATGTCTAGCCTTTAAAAAATGGACCAAGGAAGTAGTAGCATTCAAACCAGGATACTTTTCAGCATTAAGTTTCAAAATCCACTTCTGTTCATGTCCCTCTGTGATATTCTCAATGTCACCACCTCTGGGGTTTCTATGAATATGTTGTAGAACAAAGAACTTAAAGGAATGAGAATGGCCATTGGACATAACATGATTGGCTAGAGCATTTGATGGTTTATTATTACTAATATCTCTTAGGTGGTCTAGAATATGATCTTTAAGCATTCTATTTGTTTTTCCTACATAAAAAGCAGGACATTGTACACAAAAACAATAATAGACCACATATGTAGATCTGCAATCAGTGTATTGATTAGTGTACAAAGAAAATTTCCTAGTAGGATGTACATATTTATTTTTGCTATATATAAATTGACAAGCACTGCAATTCCTGCATGGAAAAGTACCATGCCGATTGGATCTAATAATAGTTCTAGATAATTCACCATGACATAGATGTTGTTTAAGGGATTTTGTGTACAATGTCCTGCTTTTTATGTAGGAAAAACAAATAGAATGCTTAAAGATCGTATTCTAGACCACCTAAGAGATATTAGTAATAATAAACCATCAAATGCTCTAGCCAATCATGTTATGTCCAATGGCCGTTCTCATTCCTTTAAGTTCTTTGTTCTACAACATATTCATAGAAACCCCAGAGGTGGTGACATTGAGAATATCACAGAGGGACATGAACAGAAGTGGATTTTGAAACTTAATGCTGAAAAGTATCCTGGTTTGAATGCTACTACTTCCTTGGTCCCTTTTTAAAGGCTAGACATCTCAAGCATTAAGATTAGCTAAGTTCTTTCAAAATTAGTCTAATGTATTTAACTATTAGTTTCCAAGTATTCTATTTAACTTTTTCCTGCCTAGTATTTTCCCATGTTTTATAATGATTTTATAAGTTTTTTAAGTGCTTTCTCATGTATAGTATTTGATTCCTTCTTGTACAATGTTTTTAAGCAATGTTTTTAAGCAATGCTTTTTTTAGTTTGAGCATGAGGCTTAATTGTTTTTCACTGCTACTTAATCATTGTGTGATTTTTATTGATTAATTGACATTTTAGAATCTCTATTTAAACCTGGGCAACGGAGCTCCAATGTGCTTACAGCAAGCATAACACACCCCCTTTTCATGTTAGCTGCTCCTCCTGCCTACACTATCCTGTTTTAGCACCTACATGGTTAGGTGCAGTGTGTGGACTTAGAATATTTTGTGATTCAGTAAATTTCTCTTCATTTGCATACCCCACTGCCTTAGTCCATAGTTACTGCTCTGATAAGGAGCCTTTCCAATTGACAACCAGTGTTCCCTGGTAATGTTTTGATTCTGCATGCCATTGACTAAAATGGTAAAGTGTAGATTTCCCCTAAAATTGAGTTTTAATATATATTTTTTTTAATTTTCGACACAATCTCATTTGTGCACAGCTGCCCTATGCTTAAATGGCCGAGATCTGCCAAAAAAAAAATACTTTGATTTTTTTATTAAATTAAACATTTTCCCATGCCAATGACCATGTATTTGTCCTTCAGCATGCCTAAAGTTTATAATATATGCTTTTATTTGAGCTGTCATGCCTCCGTTTTGTTATTTGCAGAAATGTGTGCGTTTAGAAACCGAACACATTTCTGCAACTAGCACTGTTCCTGCATGGATGCCTGCGTGCTTCCTGAATCGCTAATTCACCTCATTTGCATGGAACAGTATCAGCAGGATCGTGCACGTCAGATGGCCTGTTTCCTGAATCGCTTGGTGGCTATATTCCATGCAGGAGTGGCTATACTGTTCCTGCACAGGATTTTTTATTTAATGAATCATGGGGATAATCTTCTATAATATGTGTCACTGCTGTTGGACATACATATTCATTTTTAATTCTTTTTTAATTTTTCTATTTATTTATTTAACCAGATAAGAAGAATGTTCCATTTATCTGTCTTTTTATGTATCTGTCTGTACATATATAGGTCTACTTCTAAATTTTGAAGTTTCAAAACATCGACTTTCCTATGGTCGAGACCATAAGATCGAACTTTTGAAACTTCGAATCATTTAAATTGAGATCAACATACAGCTCAAAATGGAATATTTACAATTTTCCTCACTGTAGTGCTATCTCAGAGTTGGTATATTTAATTAACAGGGGTGTGGAGGTGCAGGGGGGCTTGCCTCCTGCAAAAAAATATAAAAAAAAGTATTTTTGATTTATTTAAATTTTGAAGTTTCAAAACTTTGATCTCATGGTCTCCACCATAAGAAAGTTAACTTTTTGAAACTTCGAAATTTAGTAGACCCATATATATATATATATATATATATATATATATATATATAGAGAGAGAGAGAGAGAGAGAGAGATAGATATATGGATCCATATCAGATTGAAGAAACCACACTTCCCCGATGACCAGATCACTGAGACTACATCCCTGACACTACACATCCCCGACAATGGTAAGTATAAGTATTACGGAATGGAACGTATTCCCATTTCCATAATACAACTAAAAAAACAAAAGTAAGATGTGTAAAGCAGGGGGCAAGCCCACCTGCACCACCCACGTGGGAGACTGTGCCCCCCACACCCCCCTACTTAAATATACCACCTCCGAGATCGCACCACATTGTGGAAAAGGGAATGCATCCCGTTCCGCAGTACTCACCATTGCTGGTGATCTCCTCCATTAGCGATGTGGTCTCAGTGATCTGGTCATCAGGGAAGTATGGTTTTGTCGATCTGACAAGTCCCCATATATATATATATATATATATATATATATATATATATATATATATATATATATATATATATATATATATCTTCAGAGGGAGAGGGGAATATAACATGGGCTTAGATGACGTTGTCTGGACCAGTCCAGTTTGTGCAAGTTGTATCACAATTGCTGAATTATATCAGCTTGGGTTTTAAATGTGTACATCACCATTCCTCTTATCATATATGAGCAGAATGCTGAAGCTGGTATGTTTTGCTGTTGTGATTGATCAGTCTTAATGCCTTCCAGAGAAAGGCCTTGATAAGCTTCACAGTGGCTGACGTAATTGTTTCTCTGATGTGTATTGACCTTTGCTGAGAATAATAAAATACCGAGGTGTGGTTCTTCAGATATAAATGTTTCAAATTTGTTCATATTATAATGAATCCAAATGCATCTATTCTGAGTTACTGTGTAGTACAACTTGTGCACTTGGGATATACATTTGTTTGTGTTGAGGAGACATGGCGGAACCAAATATGTGTGTGTGTGTGTGTGTGTGTGTGTGTGTGTGTGTGTGTGTGTGTGTGTGTGTGTGTGTGTGTGTGTACTCACATGCACATGTGTGCATGTGTGTGCATTTGTTTGCATCCATGCATGCGTCCATGCGTACAAGTGCTTTTGTGTGTGTGTGTGTGTGTGTGTGTGTGTGTGTGTGTGTGTGTGTGTGTGTGTGTGTGTGTGTGTGTGTGTGTGTGTGAGATGACTTCAGCCATATGTGGAAAAGCAGAAGGAGAACATAAATCAGATTTCAAAGGGATAGGAAGAAGGCAAGAGAAGACAAAGATGTTCAGTCAAAAATGGATGAATTGCATGAGAAAAGACCTGTAACAGGCAGGCATGACTGTTGAAATATGTGTCTCTGAAAGGAAGCGATGACAGTTAACATAACATCCCTCTCCCATGTATAAATGAGAAGAAGGTGGTTGAAGATAATGATGATGATTAAGCTGGGGCAATGGTATGTTTACATTTCTGTCTACAGTTATAATAAAAAGCTGTTTAATTAAGCACTGGAACAAGTGTTGGAATGAACTATAAAACCAGTAAAATGACAATAACATCCTAGAAAAATATTAAAGGCTACTCATGCAGGCTAGTGGCAACTAAACTGTAAAGGAAATCAGAAGATGCCTGAAAAAAAAGAGTACCTCAGGACAGCAGACTTATTTTGTTTTGCTTGATTAAATGAAATACAACTTCTACTCTTTTTTAACAAGAACAAGGAGTGAAGGTCCTGTTTTGCTACTCACAGCATGTCTACAGATTTTAAATTAGGTGGCCACAGTAGAAAGGATATTAGAGTTCTACAAACAGGTTTACTGATTTTTTTTGTTACAAGCCAGGTGAAACACAACAGTTCATAAACTTCCATGTAGAGTGGTGACTTTCTAGACTTCAACACAGAAAATATATTACTGGCAACTGAAATATCCAGTAATTCATAGCTAAAATTGGTATCCATCCAGCTGAGCAAAACAAGCACTGTCCTTGGTTAGGCTGCAATACTGTTTATTGAGAGTAGAGTCCACAAGAGACCACCTTGCCAAACACCATTGAGAGCAAAGTCCACAAGAAACCACCTCTCCAAGCACCATCAAGAGAAGAGCCCACAAGAAACCACCTCACCAAACAACACTGATAGCAGAGTCCACAAGAAATCACCTCCCCAAGCACCATTGAGAGCAGAGTCCACAAGAAACCACCTCACCAAACAACACTGATAGCAGAGTCCACAAGAAATCACCTCACCAAGCACCATTGAGAGCAGAGTCCACAAGAAACCACCTCACCAAACACCATTGAGAACAAAGTTGACAAGAAACCACCTCTCCAAGAACCATAGAGAGCACATTCCACAATAAATCACCTCACCATGTACAACTAATGCATTTTAACTCTCCAGTCACTATTTTCATAGTATGTCAATGCCAGTGCAGTTTCAAAGTGTGTGCATTGAGTCATTCATTTGTTATGGGACATTTATCCTTTCTTTGTATCTGTGCAACTGTGGAGAAGGTAAATATACATTAGCAGTGGTGGGGACAAGCCCCCACATAGGGGTTTAGGTGGGTTTACCACCTGAAAATAATGTTTATAGTTATTTTTTTTCATTGGCTTGACTGCTGACTGGAGGATTTCAGGGACAATATGGAGTTCTGTGCTTGTCTGTCTCAGCCTGAGAAATGGAAAAGTTGTTCTAATAATTTATTACAATAGCCATAACTCAGGGAAGTTCTTTGTTTGCATAATACACTACACTTGACATAATTTTTAACTGAATTTAATCTGTTTTGCCTGATATTTTTTTCATTTAAATCAGTGTTTCACGGTTTGTAATTAGCTCATTTCTGGCCAGTTTGGTGGTCATCTTGAGACAGTGGTTATTGTAAGTGAGAGTACATTAATCACTACTGTTTCTAGGTAACCATGTACTAAATGGTCAAATTTATAGCTGATTTTCATTGTCTTTTTACTTTTTACTGTTTGCTAAATCTTAAGATCATCTGAGATGTTTTCCTGTCCTTTAGGAAAGACTCTGAAGTGCCACGCTTGTCTGTCTCATCCTGAGATGCTGGAAAGTTGTTCTGATCATTTGGAGCATCATAAATAATTCAAAAAAGTTACATTTTTTGTTTTCATTTTCCACTGCACATAAAGTCATTTTGCTACTGAATTTAACATGTTTTGCCTGCAATGCTTTCCCTTTTGAACCACTGCTTTTACTCTTTGCAATTATTTTGTTTGTGGACTAGTGTGGAAGCCATCTTGATGCACTTGCTGTAGATATTGTGAGAATACATTAATTGCTGCTATTTCTAGGTAACTAAGCACTAATTGATCAAATTTATAACTGCTTTTCATTGGTCTTTTAATTTTTACTGCTTGCTGAGATCAGAGTCCTGAGTCCACCGATGAAGTAGCTGTAGTCAGACGCTGGTTACTGTGCGCAAGTGACGTTTGTCCCGAGTCATTACTGGAAAAATTCTTCTTCTTTCATCTTGTGGGCAGTTGTCTCAGGGATGCTATGGACTGTTATATTTGCCCATTCCTGTCTGGACTTATTATCAGCTGCGTTAGTCTGCTCATTGATTTTTCCTACATATCCTGTGTGACCAAGTACTTTCCTTCACCCCTCCCCAAAGTCCCTGTAAGACTGGAAAAGACTGGACAGTATAGAAAGACAGCAAATTACCTATCCTTTTATTGTCAGCCTTCTAACACATGGTATCTTAACGTAGTCTGACAATTGCCTTGTGATCTCTGAAAATAAACTCTTTCTTCAGCTAACAGATTCTATCTGTGAGATATTTGATGAGATTTCAGTATCCAGTTAGTGATTTGTTTTACTATAATTAGTTTACTGGTTCTTGCTGGTGCAGAAGAAGTTTTCCAGGCTAGTTGTTTTGTACTGAAATTTAAACAGCCAGTAGCAAGTCCACCCAAACATTACTCTAAAACTGAACCCCAGGTAGTTATAGTTACCCCTGTCCCCACAGTCATTCCTGTCAGTATCATGAACCAGCACTTCCCCACAACTTTTCTAGTCAGTCTGCTTGGGATGGGTATCTTGAGACAGTGTAAGCATTGACTTATTCTCTCTGCCATTCATCTGTTACTCAAACAGCATAACACATGGTGTGAGAGATGTACATATAAAATATCTTTGGGGGCAAACATTTCAGACAAAGTAGACTAAAATATCAAAATCATGAGCAGTACATCACATATTACATCTCTTCAAGGCCATCACAATGTGCATAATCCATCATATGCTGTAGTTCTAAAGATTAACTTGCCTACATTTCAAAGACCTGAAAACACAACACAGGAAACAAAGCATACTTCCTCACATAACACAAGAAGTTCCAAAGTCACAGAAGCTGAGCCCCTAAGGCAGGCATCGACCCAACCAAACATGCTTGTTATAAGTGACTCCAATGTAAGATATACATAGGTGCTTCTTACCATGCTGAGCAAGGAAAGAGTGATGATTAGTTGCTTGTCTGGTGCCAGGATCCATCAGATCATGCACTCAAGTCCTTGAATAACAAGTACCAACTCAGAGACCTGTCACTATACTCAGTATCCTACAGAATGCTAAAGCGTAATCTGTGTCTGGCATATAAGGCATCCACTGACTCATTACTGATGATTTTACATTACATAAGCAAGTCACAAATAGCATCAGAAATACTTGGTTGAGGGATCTAAACCTCTTTTGCAGCAACAAGCCATAGTTCATGTCAGCATCAATGTCTTGAGGTGTACCTCCCTGGATTATATAAAGAGAGACAAGATGGAGCTCTCAGACTATGTGTCCAAGGCAGGTATGAGCCTAGCAATGAGCAGCATTCTATTTTCTAAAAGGGTGATGCCACAACATGAGCAAAAAGTAACTGATTTCAACAATTGGCCTAGTTTTTGGTGTCATTCAAAGGGGGCCCAATATTTGTCAGCCTGGGAGGATATGATCAACAGATCAACAGACCATGCTGCTTCGCCAGGGATGACCTGCATCTGTCCACTCTAGGGTTTCAATTACTGTCAGAGACATTGTCCAGCCCCATAGTGCTTTTTTTAGGCAATGTCAACCTGATAAACCTACCAACATACTGAAACAAGCAAAGGAAAATGTGAAGGTGGTACTAATTAAAGCTAGGGGCCTGAACAAGAAATGTCATGCACTATAAGCCCTTCTCTCCCTGGAAGATACTGATGTCTGAGTAGTGACTGAGACATGGTTTAAAATAATGGATAGAACTCCAGCTCTACAGGACTATAACACCTTGAAAATATTTAGGCCCAGCTACTTTACAGGAAGGGATAAAGGCGGAAGTGTATAAGTCTACATTCAGAAGAAACTCATATCAAGGCTGGTAGATGGCACCATGATACACTACAGTTTCTTCATGTCCAAATAACCATCAGAAAGGTCCCATATCATATATTAGCTAGCTAGATAACTCCATCTATGAAAAAAAAGCCACCATGCCTGTTTACAGGAACTAGAAAGAGTATTAAACCCAATACCATTTTCCTAGGTGATCAAAACTATCCAACTATAGACTGGGAAACCTACACCACCATTAGTATACAAGCACAGAGATTCCTGGACTTTATCAATAAAAATGCCCTGGAACAAATTGTCAGAGTACCCACTGGGGAAATAACATCTTGCATCTTATCCTTACTAATATGGGAGCATCTTGTACCATCCCTTACATATCTTCAGCACTTGTTAGTTGTGACCATAAAGCAGTTTCCTTCAAAACAAAACTGAAACCTGGGATCCCTTCAACCCAATGTATCTTGAGAAATTTAAGAAAACTACCTACTCCTAAGTGATATATTGGCAAGCTTCAAATCCCAACTAAACCCAGTTAACCTATTGAATATGCAGAAATGTACAATACCACACTATACCAGCATTTTAACAGCTAAATAGGTGCAGCTGTATCACATAGGAACAAGTGCCGAGCAAACCCATGATACAAACCCACATGATGGAACCATAATATCAACAAGCTTTATAATAAAAGTGTCACTCATCCCTCTCTAACATAGATGACAATCAGGCGAGGTATTTCATTTAGATGCTTTAATACATAGAAACACATCAGGATGGATAGCAGCACCATAAAATATAAACAAACTGATTAACAGACAGACCGTATATACATACATGCTTACATCTCAACAGCTTACTACAAAATGGCAGTCAGACTTGCACGTGCTCAGTATTTATACACTTGTGCAAGCCCTTGGATAGCTTCTTTAAGGTACATACACACACATTGATCTACAAAAATGGGAAAAAAATTACCAAAAGTAAGAAAAGTAATTCCCAGAATGGTAGGGCCCTTCTCACTGAAATAAACAAACCACTCAGGAGCTTAATAAAATCCACCAAAGCCAAGCTTGAGGCTAAAATAGCTACCAAAGTCAAAGGAAATTACAAGGCATTTTTTTAGTTAAGTATGTAGTCTCAAAAGCACAATGCAGCAATGTACTGAGCTGAGTGTGAATGATGTTAACTACGCTGAGGCTGAAGATACAGTTAACCTACTGGCTGATAAATTTAGCTGTAACTTTATCCCTCTCTCCCATCTATCTGTCCCTCAAGATATACCTGATACTGGCACACTTCCAGCCGTCATACAAAGCTAAGTCTTAAAAACTGCTATCAAAAGCTAAAAATACTGCATATATGCATCCTGACAATATCCCTGGATGCATCTTAAATAACATGAAGCATGATTTAGCCACACCCCTAGCAACACTGTTCATTCTCAGCCTCCATTCAGGTTTGGTACCAAGTGAATGGAGAACAGCTGCAGTCATTCCCCTGCATAAGGGAGAACCTTCCATAGACCTAGGCAATCACAGACCCATAAGTCTAACCAGCCTTATGCATAAAGCCAATGAAAGACTTTTCACAGAATTAATCAATCAGGGCATAGGGATCTTCCAAACACAGGACCTGTCTCAGTTTGGATTTGTTAAGGCCAGGGCGTACTTACTCATTCTAGTGTTTTTTTTTTTGAAAAGGTCACCAAAGCAATGGATAATGGCAAAATGATGCACACTGCATGCTTCGATCTGGCCAAAGCTTTTAACACAAAGCCTCACACAGGCATAGTAAAAAAATGAAACAGGAATAGATAGGACGCAGATAATCAAAATAGGATACGTTACCACCACAGAGAGACCAGTCATCAGTGGAGTCCTCCAGGGTTCTGTGCTGGGACCCCTACTATTTGGCATATACATTTCTGAAGTAAAGGCCAATAACAAAGGGCTCTGGCTGACTAAGCTTGTAGATGACTACAAGCTAATAGCAGTCACTGAATCCTCAAATGACTTAGCCATCCTACAGAAAGGTTGGTCTCAACTAAATAACTGGTATCAAATGCATGGTCTGAAATTTAATGCCAAAATTGCATTATTATATCCTTTGTGAAGTCATCTGCCCAAGGGAACTACCACATTGACAATATGCCTCTGAGAGTCAATGAGTTCTGAATTTGGGAACTTATGTGGACAGTGACTTAACTTTTGATTAACATGTGTCTGTTGTTGTAAGAAACCCCTTCTATATTGCACAGCTTATAAGCAAAGGTACTGTGTCCTGATCTAGGGATGTCATTATTACCTTTACTCAGGTCTTATTAGGCCAATCATTGAATATAATGCTCCGTTAGCATCTAGCTGTCTAGACATATGCAGCAAGTGGAATGTACACAGAGATACCTTATTAACACAATACAAGGCCTAAACAACATGAGTCCTACATGAACCAACTCAGAGACCTGTCACTATACTCAGTATCCTACAGAATGCTAAAGCGTAATCTGTGTCTGGCATATAAGGCATCCACTGACTCATTACTGATGATTTTACATTACATAAGCAAGTCACAAATAGCATCAGAAATACTTGGTTGAGGGATCTAAACCTCTTTTGCAGCATCAAGAGAAAAGTTTGAAAGGACAGGTGTATTTCAGAGAGAATACTGCTGCTGTGGAACAGACTCCCCATCCACATAAAACAAAGTTCATCCCTGTCCATTTTCAAATGCAACTTAGATCAATGGATGAGAAACAGAAAATTGACCCCAGGACTGCCCACTGTACTACTAATGGACAGATGCAGCTCCTAATTCTTTATCCCATGCATGGCTCCCCTCAAGTTATCTATGGTATGATCCCAGTTATTCTTATTAGGGATAATATATAATTATTGACTATGAGATGGGTAAGGCCACTCTATATCCAAACAGGATAGGTTATTTCAAACATAAAAAGGAAAACTGGCTAAGCTTAAAATGGCGTGCAAGAGCAGCTAATCTAGTACTTACTTATGAACCTATGAACCTATGAGATCTCAAAACACATAACTAGCTTAGAAGCAGACATCTCAAAATCTCCTGCATATATTTAGCCTCACAATGTTTTACCCCCAACTAGACAAATGCAGCATCCGCATGCTGAGAATACAAAATGGTCATATGCTGATGTCATGAAAAAGAAAACACTACCAAAGCTTCCTAGAACTCTTAAGAGTAGGCAGCAGGGTCACCCCCACTTCTTCTACATTCACCAATTCATTAAAATGTCACCAATAACATAACTACAACACTGTCGAATAAGAATGCATCAGATTCTGGAAATGTACCAGTAATTGGTGAAGGTGTTAAGACACACTGACTCCAGGCTGACTAGGCTGAACAAGGACATGTATACACTTTACTGTATCTTGGGAGCCACAGTTGTTAACATATAAAGGGCCTTCAGGAACCACTTCACCGGTAACAATCTGTCACAAAAGATCATGAAGGGCAAACAGAAGGATTTGCTGGAGCCTACTATGCATGCTTCAGTCACAAACATTCACAAACAGCAGGCAGAAGGAGTTGCTGGAACTTACTATGCATGTATGCACGCTACAGTCACAAAAGGTCATGAACAGCACACAGAAGGATTTGTTAAAACTTACTATGCTTGCTACACTCAGTAATAACACTCTGGTTTTGAAAGGTATTCTTACCTCACTTAGAATGGTAACTAGATTCTAGGAAAAGATAAATAACTGGTGACGTTCCAGCTGCTCCAGTATCTATCATCTTGGGAAGACATTATTCACAGTTTGATTTGCTTTGCAAAGCATGGTGTACACCTTTCATTCAAGGGCTTCTAAATAGTGGCCAAAGCCTTTATTGTCCCCATAGAGGATTTTTCTCAGCATAATTGATCTAATGAGCATATTAATAAAAAAAAAAAAAAATCAAACAACAAAATGGAAGACATCAATTTGGCCATTCTCAGTGTGCTGAGAGTCTTAACAATAAACTGCCCAACTTGGAGGTACATTTGCATCTGGAATTAGAATATGTTCACTGAGACATGATACAAATATAATGACAACACCCCATCCATTCTGGGATTTTGACCTTTCATGCCTGGAATCCTACTGCCAATGCTGGAGGTACCTCAAGTTACTTAACCCTTCAAAATTATATCCCAAAACACTCACCCCAATGAATTCATCAAACATTAGCTCACACTAGCAAAGTCATAATTTCAGTTTATAGCTTGCTGCTAATCCCCTTCCATGGCCCCACAAGAGCATCAAAACTGTGTGCATTACTTGAAGATTTCCCTACAACAGATATTATTTTAATCCTCAGTGACTTCAATTACTGCTGTGCAGATTTGAGCACTTACACTTTTAATGTTGGTTATGCACAACATGTCTTAGCTATTGTTATTAAGAATTCCCTGGATCAAATTGTCAAAAATCCAGCCAGAGCAGTAATATCCTTTACCTAGTTGTCATAAACACAGCTCTGGCATATTCTCTGCCACTGGTCGTTCCCTCATTGGTTAAGAATGCCCACAAATGGGTTACATGTACCATGCGAACATACATACCCTTGGTAACCAACATCATCCTCTTCTAAGAAACCATTTAAAATTGAACAACAAAATCTTAAAATTTACCCATATTAACCCCACTGTGGATTTGAGATATGCAGTCACATATACAGGGATAATTATTCTCATTTAGATAACTGCATTGACAGAAAAGTCCCCACCAGCAGCAAACACAGTGACAAATTCAACAATAAACTACAGTGGTTGTCAGAAGACAATAATAAATTATATAGTGAAGTCAAGTCAAGTCAAATTTTATTTATATAGCACCTTACAGACATAAAAATGCCACCAAAGTGCTTCACAAAATACAATAAATACAACATTAAACATAAATAATCATCCCACACTATTAAAAGCTAACTCATAAAAATAGGTTTTTAGCTTTGATTTAAAAACTGCCACAGAGGAGGACTGCCTAATATAAAGCGGAAGCTCATTCCAAAGGTTTGGAGCTGCAACTGAGAAGGCTCTATCTCCTCGCATTTTTAATCGTGTCCTTGGAACTACAAGCAGGGACAAATCTTCTGAACAAAGTGCCCTAGTAGGAACATAAAGATGCAACATCTCTGCCAAATATTTTGGGATTAAACCATTCAGAGCCTTATAAACCAAGAACAAAATTTTAAAATAAATCCTATAAAAAACAGGTAACCAACGTAAAGCTGCCAATATAGGCATAACATGATCAAATTTATGCTTGCCTTCCAAAAATCTCCCTGCAGCATTTTGAACAAGCTGTAATCGAAGTAAAACACCATGACTCACTCCAAATAAAATGGAATTGCAATAGTCTAGACGTGAAGTTATAAATGCATGCAACACAATTTCAAGATCATGTCTAGTCAAAAATGGCTTTACTTTAGCCAAATGTCTTAAATGATAAAAAGAAGATGCCACAACCCCATTTACATGATCCCTAAAACATAAATCTGTATCTATCTTCACTCCTAAATTAACAACAATATCCTTTAAATAAGGAGTCAATTCACCACAATCCACCATAGAGGAATCAGTGTAACGGCTTGGACCAAAGAGCACTACTTCTGTCTTCCCTTCATTAAGACTTAAGAAATTTTCCATCATCCATGTTTTAACCTCACAGAAACAATCTAAAACCTTCAATATTGATCGATCACTAGCCTCATCCAAAGGCAGATAAAGTTGGCAATCATCAGCATATAGATGAAAATCAATATCATACTTCCGCAATATATCCCCCAAAGGCATGATATATATACAAAACAATAAGGGCCCCAAAATTGAACCCTGTGGAACTCCCCAATGAAGATGCAAAAAAATCAGAAGAATAACCACTCATTTGAACATACACCATTCTATCAGAAAGATAAGACCGAAACCAGCTTAACGCCGGACTAGTAATTCCCACATAATATTCAAGACGATGTAATAACACCTCATGATCTACTGTATCAAAAGCAGCTGTCAGATCCAATAGAACTAACAACACAGATTTTCCACTATCAGTTGCAAGAAAAATATCGTTTAAGACCTTCAATAAAGCTGTCTCAGTACTGTGTAATGGCTTAAAACCAGATTGAAAGTTTTCCAAAAGATTACTTTTACTTAGAAAATCCAATAGCTGACGATAAACACACCTCTCCAACACCTTACTCAAAAAAGGTAACTTGGAAATTGGCCTATAATTAGATGGCACAGATGCATCTAAACCAGATTTCTTCAGTAGTGGATGAATAACCACCTTTTTAAAATCATTCGGCACAACACCAGAAACTAAACTGGTGTTAATTATTTCCAATATAACTGGAGCTACTGTTAGAGACATATCCTTACATACAAAAGAGGGTAAAATATCATAAGGAGAACCGCTAGGCTTAGCCTCAGCTATTAATTTAATCACATCTGACAACACTATTGGCTGAAACACACATAATTTCTCAGAAACAGAAATCAAAGGACTCTGTAGAGAAACTCCAAGCACAACCATTCTTAACTTAGCAATCTTATCCATAAAAAACTTAAGAAATTCATTACACATTGTAGTAGAGGCCTGTACAGAAAAATGATCCTGTACATTTAAAACAGAATCAATCACACTATACAAAACCCGAGGGTTATGAGAGTTTTCAGAAACAATATTAGAATAATATACATTTTTTGCAAACTTTACAGCATCCTGATAATCCTTCCAACTCTCCCTCAGTGCAATTAAAGATACATTAAGCTTATTTTTCTTCCACTGCCTTTCATATCTTCTACACTCTCTCCTAGCAGCTCGAGTAACATCTGTTGACCATCGATTCTTTAATGAACTTTCCTTTTTTAAACGCAATGGTGCGATAGTATCTAAAATATCCTTACATATCTCATTAAAACAGCTTAATAATTCATCTAATGAAGACCATTCTAAGAAATGAGTCAAGGCCTCATTAAATAATAATGAAAACTTCTCAAAAGTATCTTGATTAAAAAAATGACTAAACCTAACTGGTACAATATGCTTATCTACGCTAGAATGAAAAGTTATATCAAATAAAATAGGTTTATGATCAGAAAAAACAGCATCTTGAATACACAAATTTTTTACATCAAGCCCAGAAAATAGTACCAAATCCAATGTGTGACCAAATACATGAGTGGCCCCACTAACACACTGATTCAAATTAAAACAATTTATCAAATCATAAAAATCTGAAACAAGAGGTTTTTCCAGACAGCAAACATGAATATTATAGTCCCCAAGTAACATAATTTGATCATATCTTAAAGCATAATCAGCTAAAAATTCAGAAAACTCAGATATAAAATCCTTATTATATCTCGGGGGTCTATAAACCACTGCACAAAGAAGTGGACTTAAGTGTCCCAATTCAAATAAACATAGCTCAAAACTGCTATATTTAGTCACAGAATAGAGTTGTTTAATCTGCAACTTAGTCTTACAAATAACAGCTAGTCCTCCACCACGTCTTGAAGTTCTTGGCACACCGAAAAACACACAGTCAGCTGGTACTAATTCATTAACAGCACTCCATTCACCCGATGAAATCCAAGACTCTGTTATACAAAGTATATCCAGAGTATGTGTCACAAAAAACTCTTTTAAAATAAATGTTTTATTTGCCACTGACCTGGCATTAATCAAACCCCACTTTAACGTTGACATAACTCCTGCATTAGGCAAAGCTTCAATTTTAACAACTGGTTGAAGGTTCCTCAGATTTACCCCTCTCAAACAGCACTGCTGAAATCGTACAGAGGCAACACACTCCCCCTCAGAAAAACCAGCAAACGGAATACTCCATGATCCCATAGAATCCCACAACCTCCAAGAGACTAGGGACCCAGCAGAAAGCCTTCGTTTAGTTCCCAAAACATCAGCATCATAAATGGCAGTCACCAAGGTCTTCAATTCAATTTTTAACTTTACTAGTCATCCTCCACGACAGCCCCGCTTCCTACGCTTCCTCCTCAGATTCCTTCCAAGAGAAAGCAACGGCGGTGCTGCTAAACAGCACTCCGCCAAACAATCCACACAAGAAGGAAGCACATTCCGATTATCGCTCCTCACAAATGGCAGCAATCCAGCCAAAAAACCAATATCCAACAGTGACTGACGATCGTAAACAATTACAGAACCAAAATTCTGTAATGCACACACAGAAAATGACAAACATGCAAGAATCACAAACGGTTACAGACGGCAAGCCAAACACACTGGCGCCATCTTGGAAATGCACAGAATATAATAGAAGGAAGACACTGCTGAGATAATGTTGTAAGGCCAGAACCTTCCATCACAAAGAGAATTTAAAATGCCTCAACAAGAAATTAAAGGCAGCTATAAAGGCCACCAAAGCATCCCATTAACATATGTTAGTTAGCTAAGGAGGATTAAAGGGCTTTCTTTAGCTACCTAGACAACTAAGAATTAATTCTCATCACTCTTCTGAACTTGTCTATAATAGCACCTCCCATTCCAGTCCTGAAGACATTTACAACATACCAGCAAATAACTTTGCTGCAAGTTTCTCCCCTGAAACTATCATGCATACTCCAGACATCCATGTGTCACTTTACCCTGTCCCCATTTTCTCAAAGGAACATATCCTTAAAGCACTTTCTACAAACAAAACAACTCCTCAGTGTGTCCTGACAAAAATTCAGGTAGTCAAATAAATGGTAGCAAGCAGGCTGTTGCTAATTCTCCCCTTATGTCGTTAAATCTAAGCCTCACCACAACATATGATTCAGAGTCATGGTGCATTGCACTGGGGAAATCCTTCCATAATGTTGGCATCACCACCGAGCTGGGAACCTGATGATTAATTAGCCTTACTAGAGTTGCCTGTAAAGCCATAAATCACTGCACTCATAAACCAAGGCATTACAAGTTTGATCAGGCTTCACCCTTAACAATTTGTATTTGATGCACGTAGGTAATGCTTCCTAATTTTGTTTGCAGCTATGAAAAGGTCTTGGAGGCAGTGGACATGGTAAAACTGTTCATGGTGCCTACCTGAATCTGATAAAGGTATATGACATCATACCACATCATGAAATTCTTAATAAACCAATTGCATTAAACACTGATATCTGTGTGTTAAGCTGAATTGCAAATTGGCTTAAGGACAGGCCTATTGTCTTGGTCAGTGATGCCTCTTCATTTAGTGAAATGGTGACCAGTGGTGCTACCCAGGGTTCTGTTCTAAGCCCCCTACTTTTTGGCATTTATTTCTCTAAAATAAACACTGACAACCAGGATCTATGGCTGACTAAGTTGACTGATGATTGTACACTGGAAGTAGCAGTAATAGTAGTAGTAGTTAAATTAACAATGATACTAATACCATTCAAATGGAAATGCCTTGACTTCTATTGCAATCACCAGGGGCTCAAACTAAATGCTAAGAAATGAAGTATCATTTCATTCAGAAAACAAACTCCTACCATGTACACTACCAATGACACCTGTCTCTCCAATGAGCCTATGATCAGGGACACATTCACCTGGGTAAAGAGCCCCCCTCCCCCATTTAATCACCATGTAGCAAGTGTAATCAGAGACCCATTCTATATCTTCCACTTAATCATAAATTGCATCTCATCTAAAACCATGGAAGTTAGTGTTACCTTTTAGTCTGCCTTATAACCACTATAGAAAATGATACATACTTTGGCATGTGTTTCACTAGACTTATCACAAAATTTGAAAAGCCACAAAGTTTCCTAACAAAAACAATGTACCAAGCACACAATAGATTTGACAAATGCTGATGAAAAGTTAACATAATCACATTAACTATGGAACTTGTACAGCTGAGGCTCACCTCCAGTTGCAAAAGTTTAAAAGAAACAATACATTCAGTTAAAATCTATGTAAGGCAATTTCCAAGACACAAACTAAACTTAATTGTTTTCCATCATTTCTACATTAGTGTGTTTTGTATTGTAGTTTTGAATCTGCTGGATGAACACCCCCACCCACAAACCTTTTACTACTGAAGATGACGATAAAGTAACACTATATTTTACTCTAGCAATGTAAAACATCCCTGGAAAGGCAATACAAGCCCATTACAATAAAATTAAATGATGTGATTCATGTCAAGTATTTATAGAATTCAAAGAGCTTGTCTTATTTCCATAAACATTCTACCTCACTGTTTGTTTTTGGTGATAAACCATATGTGGGGGGAGTAACTGCATTCCATTAAAGTACCTGATTAGTTCTCCCCTCATCTCAGTTATTCCCCAATTACTATAGCATTATTTCGAGTCAAAGTCACTGCAATACTGCCTTTTGCAGTTAACTTAGATGTATGTTAACAGCAATTTACCATCTTGACTTATTGTCTTTAAAATTTACAGAATTTGTCTTACCTCCTGTTTTGCTGCAGTTTTGCAGATAGTTTTCCTGGTACTTGCTCCACCATGGACCAATCCATTCAGTTCAGCCCTCACTATGCTTAGACTTCACTCTGCTTCCCTGCCCTACCCCCAATTAATTCCCACCTACCGCCACTACATCTGCACATATGCATCACTTATTCCATCTTCTCTACTCACCCCACTATCCTGTTCCTAACTTTCTATCCAATCACAAGCTGTTCTCATACCATCTCCACCCACTTGTGTTCTAATTTCCTTCACAAATCTCACTCTGTTCCCTCCCCATCAAAACCTACCTATTCTTCACCCTTTTATCACAGCTCATTACCTCACCTAACCATACTGTAAGATTTTTACTGTACTAGCTATGCTATTTCCTTCCTGTATTACCTTATTCATACTCCTCCTCTCATTCCTAACATCACCACCATTACTAGCAATAAATAAGCGCACATCACACATTACCTTCTCCTCATATATCAACCGTCTTCCCTTTAGCTATTCAAAAATCTCTTCAAGCTTATTTCCCATAACTCCATTCCACTGTTATAACCCCAAAATACTAAAAAGTGTCAGTATCAATGCTAAGGAAATGCTTCTACCCATTCTGCTAAAAATGCCATAATAAACAAACCTTCTTTTTCCACCATACATCAGTGTGGTGACATCCACCCTAACCCAGGTCCCAATCAAACCCCAAACCATAAAAATGGACCCTAAAAGTTTAAAAACAATCACTCTAAATATTAGATGCATATGCAATAAAATCACAGATTCTCACGCATGGATGACCCAACACAACCCAGACATCCTAGCTACAACTGGGGCCTGTCTAATGGAATAGCTATCCTTTTTCCAGATATGCTCAAAGTAAGGGTAGGGTGGCTTAATGGCTAAGGTGCTTGCCTTACAAGCACAAGGTGCAGGGTTTGAGTCTCACAAGGGATAATTGGCTAGGCTTAAAATGGCTCGCAAGGGCAGTTAGCTTAGTACCAAACTATGAACCTATAACTCCCTATACAGGCACAATTCCAAATTTTGGAAAAGCAAAATTTATAATCTCTCCTGTAATTTCTCCAAATTCTCTAAGGAGTCTTTCAATGAATCTCTGAAGGCAGTTAACTGCTCCTTCCCAAAAAAACACCCCTTAAATGATCCAGTTGAATACTTCACTCAGTATTTCTAAATATTTTTAACACCTAGCCACACAGAGTACAAAAAGAATTAAAAACAACCATAACCCACAACTCATTAACCAATGCAAACTCTTTATGAAAGACAGAGACAAACCATGGATCAACTTGCAAAAAAATAAAAATGACAAAGGCTGTCAACTATTCAGATAGCTATGAAACCAATTCAAGAAACAAGTTAATAGAGATAAAAAGTCTTATTATATTCAAGTACAGGATAGCCATAAAAACAGCCCTAAAAATTTCTGGTCCTCCATATCCCCTTATCAGCCCAGGTACAAAAATGTATCCCCGCCCATACACAGACATTCCCCCATTTCCAACAGCTTCTTATTTCAATATGTACTTCATAGAATGCATAGCCAACTTAACCTTAAAGTCATCTGATGCACCCCCTTCCACACAGCCAATGTCCTCTACCTTAGACCCTACCACATTTACTTCACAAAACCCACCTATCTGCAACCTCTCCAATGGAGACAACTCCACCAACTTTACCTTTCAACCAGTTTCTATAACTCTCATAAAAAAGCTTTCAACCTTGTTCCTCCTCAGCCAACAACCTTCCCCCAGAATACTTAAATCTAGCTGAAGATGCAATAGCATATCCAATCAGCATTCTTATTAATAGATCAATAAAAGAATCTGGTGTCCCCAACTTGCAGAAAATGACACACATTGCCCCATAAATCACTGACATTACAAATTTCTGTCCCATAGGCATTCTGTCTCCCTTCTCTAAAATCTTTCAAAGATGTATTTATCAACAACTTTTTCACTACCTCTTACAAAATAAGCTAATCACCAATATGCAACATGGATTTTGGCCACACCACAGTACCTCTACTGCATTACTATTATTTTCAGACAGTGTCAATAAAGCCTGCAACTCCAATAAACTTGTACCTGCAATATTTCTAGATCTATCAAAAGCCTTTGTTATGGTCATTCACAGTAAACTCCTCAATCAATTTTCTACCTAGCATCTTCATATATTCGATAGTTCTCTAGCTACCTTGCCAACAGGCAACAAACTGTAAAATGGCAAGCATCCATCTCTGCATACCTTCCCACTTCCACAGGAGTTCCACAAAGATCTATCCTGGGCCCTCTACTTTTCAATATTTTTATCAATAAGCTACATTCATCTTCTTGTGAAGGCACCTTGATTCAATATGCAGATGATTCTACCATCATCTGCTCTTCAAGCACCTTAACTCACCTCCAAAAAAAATCACTCAACAAGCTGATATATCTATTGAAACCCGGCTTACAACAGCACAACTCCTACTCAGTCCCCCCAAAAAACAAACTTCTCCTTTTTACTCAAAAATACCACACCCCTAACAAAGCATCTTTCAAATGGCACTGAAATCAAGTTAGTCCACCACATGAAACTATTAGGAGTCATAATAGATGATTATCTTAAATGTGACTTCCACATACAAAGTAATATAAAGAAAACTCTTCAAAAACTAGGCAAGCTATATAGAAACAGTCATTTCCTGTGCACACACACAAAAATTACTCTAACCAAAACCTACCTTCTGCCCTCACTGCTCTGTGGAGTGCCAATTCTAACCATTTCACAGTCATCCATAAAAAAAAAAAAAAAAACTTGAAAGCTGCTACAACAAAATTGCCAAGTTTGCTACTAATTCATCCTCCTTTACCCACCACTGCAAAGTTCTGCATACCCTTATCTGTCTGGAACCCTACCACCACCTCTCCAAAATTCAACTTAAGCATTACATAAAATCATATTTTTTTTATTTTATTTAACATTTGTTGACCGGGAATGTCCGACTAGGTTCCATAGAGCCTGTTTTCAGCGGAGGCCCGGGGAGAAATGCTCCAGATGCATACCTTTGGAATGTGGGAGGAAACCGGAGGAAACCCACGCAAACACAGGGAGAACATGCAAACTCCACACAGAAGGCACCCCAGCCGAGAATCGAACCGGAGAACCTCTTGCTGTGAGGTGGCAATGTTAACCACTGCACCACTGTGCCGCACATATGCAAACCATTAGCCTGCCCAGCTCATACCCCTTTAGCCAATATGTATTTTCCAAAATGAACTCTTAGATTGGAAGGCAAACAACTTCTCACCATAAATAAATCAAATAAATCTGGACAAAGTCTATACTTATACTCAGTAGCAAAAAAATGGAACTCCTTACCGCTAACCGCCAGAACCATTTCTAAGCTGCCCACCTCTAAATGCTCTCTTAAAGGATACTTTACAAAATCTTGGACCTGCTCCTGTGCCAATCCGGGCTGAACTTACTCACTATACTTCATTCACCCATTTCAGCCTAAATCACACTCACCATTCTCTCCAGCCTCATATTCCACTCCTTTTGTTTTCCCATTACCTTACCTTATTTAATTAATCTCTGTAGACCCTTCTTCTGCCTCTTTCCTCCCTACTCACTTAAGCTACATAAAGACACCCTACCCTACATACTTCTTACAATCAACTTCTCTCTATCCTTCATCCTTCTATAACTATAATATGAACACCTCTCTCATACTAAGACATCACTCAATTTCACCTCACTGTCTCTAATCATGTAATCTGTAATATTTCTTTAAATATCTTATTCAAATTGTCTCAGGTCTCATTTACCACATAATAATCTATGTAACGAATAATATGACTACTGAATTTTTCCTCACATATTCTGCAACTCATGTTATTGTTTTTTTTTTCATTGCACTCTGCTATGAAACATATATTCTGTTTTTCTCACTACATTTTTTCACTCATATTTTGTAGTGTAACATGATACTCTGTGATTTAAAATATCTGTACTTGCTGTTTTGTAATGTAACATAATACGTTG
Organism: Protopterus annectens; assembly: GCF_019279795.1. Lineage (NCBI taxonomy): Eukaryota > Metazoa > Chordata > Ceratodontiformes > Protopteridae > Protopterus > Protopterus annectens. The sequence continues at coordinate 1,688,168,518 of NC_056731.1, read as the reverse complement.
TGATTGAAAATATCTGTACTTGATTTTTGAAATATCGTGATTGTGGAGCTTTTCTCCCCAGGCCTCTTCTGAAAGTGGGCACCTTATGGCCCAGTCAGACATTCCCAGTAAACAAATGTCAAATAAATAAATAAATAAATCAATAATAAAAAGGATTGTAGGACTCAAAAATCTGAATTGTCATGAAAGGCTGGAATAATTATCCTTGTGTTCTGTGTTGTACAGTCTCTCGTGATGAGACCTTTGCCTTACCTTCCCTGCCACCAGTGACCCTATTATCTGTGAGTTCCTCTTTGTCACTATATCAAATAGTGTAACCAACACTAGAAAAAGATATTTCAATGAATACCGTGTAATAAACAGAACTAAACAAAAAGATAGATTCAATACCCAGCATTTCCCTTTGCTCTGTAACATACACCCCTTTCAGTCAAGCAATGCAATTCCATCTTCGCCTTTAAACATAGCTTATACAAATAGACGGGTGCCCTAAAATACATCCTTGGATTCACAGGCCTTGCTGCACTTGAAAAGATTGGGAGACCCTCAGAGTGGTTCTTGAGAAGGGATGCATGACCTCTAGTTGAATTTCCTTCAACTTTCTATGATTTCTATGATGAGTCATAGTGAAAATCTTAAGTTAATATACAGACATTTTGACAAAAAAAATGACTCAGACACTGAAAAAGGAAGCAATTTCATTTATTTTTTTGCTGTCAGACAAAGTAGAAGTAGATTTTTAGAAGCTGAAAAGTTATTTGTTGTTGTCTAAATTTAAAGGAAGACTGTCCTACATAATTATTGTTATATTCCACTATGGTTTGTTGAGTGACATCCAAACAAAGCTATAGCCTGAGGAACACACTTGTTATAGCTTCCTCTGAATGAAAAAATAGTGTATTTTGCAAGAAGGCAATTCTCCCTGCAACCCCCATGTAACAGGAAGGACACCGTACTTTATGAAGTATTATACAATGACTGGCCATTAGCATTCAAAAATGAGCACCTTGATTGGCCAGCCCAACCAGTGTGTCCATTGTAAATCCGATAAAATACCAATGGGAAAAGGTCCTTCCGCCCAAACTTTTTTTTTTTTTTTTTACTTTTTTTTTCTAATGCAAAACAAAAAGGGAAGACATTTTATTTTCAGGAAATGGCACAGACAGAAATAAAAGGATAATCAGATACGTTCTACAAAACTTAAAAAACATACCTGATTATCCTTTTATTTTGTCTGTCCCGACTCTCCCTAACAAAAAAAGTCTCCCGGGTTCTTCTTTTTTTTGTTTTCTTTTTTTTTTTATTGATTATAACAAAGAAGAAGAAGAAGCAATGGATATCTTCCTTTCTCCATTGCTGCCTCTTCACACCCTGATATACTGCATAAACGTTGGACCACAAGTCCCATATGCATGTGCAGAACATCAAAACAAGGCAGCAATATACCACCAGTCGCTGAAGAACAGTAATGTGCCATTATACAAAGACATTATTTAAGAAAAGTAACTATTTTTTTTCTTAAATAATGTCATTGTATAATAACAATAATCAACTCCGTGGTTGTGGTATATTGAAATTTACCCATGGTTGGCTTTATTTAATCACTCGGGCTTTGCCCTCGTGATTAAACCACACCAACTGTGAGTAAATCTTCAATATACCACATTGACGTTGTCGGTTATTGCTATAATATATACCAACTCCAGAGTTGCAGAGAAAAGGAAAATATTAAAAAATAAATAGAACAGTGAACCATTGCTGGTACTTTTATTGAAATAGTAATTCCCTATGACATATGCCATTTGAAATCGTTCAGCTTATCCAGTTGTGACTGAGGACTTACTACTTCTTACTCTGGTAATTCTACCACGAGATCAAGGAATGCATCTGTCTGTAAAACATTAAAGCAGAGAATCCCCGGTATTCACTAATCCTCCGTGTAAGACTAAATAAGTCTTACACGGAAACTGCAGCCTAAGAGGATGACATCAGTTCTCCATGCATATTCATGAGGGCACACTGACTCAACTCTAAGGCTAACACGGAGCATACAGGAGTGCAGGGGGGGCGTGTCAGACTGCCGAGCAGTCCAAAAATCCATGCCCGTGCAAGTCTCACAATCGTCAAATGTAAATGACATGAGTGAGTCCGCTCAAATGTGTACATACACAACACTACACTCTCCCACATTCCAAACCTCTGTACAATTATAAAATGTAAAACTCTTATTTTTTTTTTTATTATTCCCAAAATAGCTGCCCGTATTTGCGCTTGTTTGCGCGGGTTTGCCCATTCCTTAGCTACAGTTAGCAGTTTAGGCATCAAAGAGGATAATAAGACACTTATATGCAAATGAAGCCAAATAGCAATAGCGTAGTGGTAGAACCTTCGCACAAAGAGGAGGCATTCCCAGTTCGAGTCCCTCCACTCCCCTTTCTATTTTCTGTATGAAATCTGTATAGAAAAATAATTCCTGACATTTATCTTTTAAAATTTAGTAAAAAGCATTGAAATGGCCAATGTAGTAGTGAACGATATTTAATACATATATAAGAAGGTGAATTGGTTATGCATACTGATGAATGCATAAGTAACGTATCTTAAGCAATGTGAAGCACTGCTAAGCAAAGTTTACCAGTATTAAGCACATTTAAGTATAACTGCTCATAGCTTAGCACTGCTTTAACTAGCGCAATGGCTTTGCGTGAGGCTGCGCATCGCAACGTCGGGTAATGTCGGGCAATGTAGAGCAACGTTGGGCAAAGTTGAGCAAAGTCGGCTAAACACAGCCACACCTCCTAGCCAGTCAGGCCAGTAGCAAATAAAAAGCAATGACAGGCCTCAAACCCAGGATACTGTGCACCATAATCACAGTACTGAACCACTAAGCCATGACAGCTTTTGATATTCATGCACTATCAACACACACATACATATTAATGAAAGTTTACCCAATGCTAAGCAGGTGTGCTCTCAGCTGAGAATTTTCAAAACTGGCCAATCACAAATAATAAGTGTGGGAAATGAGGCATATTTAAGCTCCATAGGTGGGAATACTTGTCATAACTGGTTGTAGCTCCCATCTGCAGGCAGCATGGCTGGTGTTGGAGAGGGCTCTCGCTTTCAAGCACAATGGTGGGGCACTGAGGAGTCAAAAGTGATGGTTTGGCTCCTCACCCATAATCATGATGCCAGACTCCTGCAGGGCCAGTTCCAGGGCACTGAATACAAAGTGGAAGCTGGAACCATCTCGCACATGATCTCACCAGTGCCACAGGTGTCCCTCAGACTGGTGAGCAGGTCAGACAGCACTACGCAGACCTAAAGAGACGCAAGCAGGACCAACTGAACCAGTGCATACAGGAGGCCTGTGGGATGCAAAATGCCCCACTACTGAGTAGGTAGCCATGGAACGAAGTATGTAAGAATCGCTATTGTATTCGATATTATGGACAGGTATATGTCTCAATATCACTTCATTTACTTCACAGCTGCAGGTGTCCATGCTACGAATCAGCAAGCCCATGCAGATAGGCTGCTAAGGCTGCGCCACCAGGCAGGTTAGTAATTATTCTGCATGTATTGTTATATAAAATAAGTGAGAGAGCCTGAAAAAAGGGTTGTAGCCCAATAAAAAGGTATAATAAGTCTTGAATAACCTCTCTGCATGTACTGTTATGTAAAATAAGTGAGAGAGCCTGAAAAAGAGTGTTGTAACCCATTAAAAAGGTATAATACATCATGAATAAGTTGTTTGCATGCACTGTAATATCAAATAAATGAGAGAGCCTCTAGAAAAGTGTGCAATGTAATTAATAAAGGTATAATTCCTGGAGTGTGTCCGTGTCACTTTCTTCGAAATGTTGTTGTACTCTTGCATTATAGAAATAGTACTGTTGTATTAAGTGCTGTCAACCCACACTTGGGTAGGCCCATAGAAGCTGTTAAGCATATATACAGTCCTCAACTGTTGGTTCATGGCTGGCATGTATAGGTAAATCTGGCACATGAGTAGCTTGTTACTGTGTTCCCCAGAAATGTCAGTGTGCTGCTAGAAATGTAGGGGGCTGTTAAAATATAACTGATAATGTCACCTGAATACATCCAGATATGTAGATATATAAATATAAATAAAATATATAAATACGTAGCAGTAACATCTGCATCCTGGACAGTTTGTATGTCAGATACAGTTCAGGTATATAAGGAACTAGCAAAACCCTTTTCACAATTTAACAGACATTGCCTAGTGTAATAATACATGTAGGGGATATATACCTGCAGTCAACAGGAATGTAGTGCAAACTATAATTACATATAAGTTGTTAATGGAGGTATCTTTTTACACCCTACAGTATGTGCATAAACAATGGAATTCCGCACCTCAATGGGTATGTCTAATCTCTAAACATCTGTTGGGACATATGTCCTATTGGCTTATAAATATCTGCATTTACTTTGATGCATGAGCCCTGTTCAAATACCACAATCTTGGTGGCCTGTTGCCACAAATCAATCCTGCATGCTGTTGGAATGTCCACTGTTGTTCTATATATGCATGTGTTATGCTTGCTGTTCAACTTTACCAGAAAGGCTCATCCAGACTCTGCTACACTTTGCTGTGAAGGAAAGGTTAGTTTGCTGTTATTTTTTGTATTTCTGTATTGCCTTTCTATATTTTGAATACTGTAGTTTGTTTTCTTTACCTTGTGTTTTGCTTGCATTCTGTTTAACAGCATATTAAAACTTCAAAAGAGACCACAGCTCTCTCTGTTCTGAGTCAGGCAGAATTTTTCCCCTTCCTCCCACCCATTTAAGTTGTCTTGTTAAATACCACTGTCTTTCTAGTTGCCCGCCTCTTATGTTAATCTGACCATATATCTCATTTCTCTCTACTTTCACTGGCTTATGTGAGTAATCACAAAACCATCACTTTTGAAATCCCACCTTCAATTATTTAAATTTATTGGCCATCCTACAGTATTTCATAGTACCAAAATACAAAAGTAACCACCCTTTCAGTCCATCTTGCTGTTTTAAAATAGTAACTCTCCACTAAACCTTAACTTTTAAACAGGTAAAACTCAAGTTACCTACTTTCATATCTAACTTCTCTAGTGCACACTGCAGAGTGCATTCTTTTCAATCTTACCTTTAAGCATCCCTGTTACTAGCACTTTCTCTAATACCTAAAAGATCATCTCTACTTGACTCCAAGTAGACTTTTCTCTATCTGTTAAACCTAGCACTTGCTCCTACAGTACTTATTACCTTGATACGGCACTCTTATAGATAGCACCCCAAAAGGCAAACCCCATTTCTCGGTCACTCCGTCCCGGAATCTCTTTTAAAGTTTTTTGTCTAGTCCTTCTAGCATGTCGAGGATCAGTTGCTAGTGTCCTCTCCTGCTCAGCTGGTGAACCTGGGAATATTGAGGCAATGTTACAATTGCCTCATGTACCTGAACAACCCTCTCCTCCTCCCACAAAACACAAATACATGCGAGAGATGCAACTATCACGGCCAAACTGGAGGCTGAGCTCTCTCAACATAGGACTGGCAAGACCAGTCAGGAGGAGAAGGTTACCACACACACTATAGACCCAGTCTCACATAGTACCATCACAACCTCAAATCATACACATAAACACACAAAGACATACTTTCGGCTCTGATCAAAATCTACCAAAACAGCAGAGGCCACCAAAGCAGACACCCAAACAACCACCACCTCAGAACACAACACCTGCAACACATAGACCTCACAGTCAGAGTGTCAAACAGTCACAGCCCTTAAGGCCAAACACAATGCCAGACACACTAGTCATTGGTGACTCCATAGTCAGACACACTGGCGTCCGCTCACCAGACTGAGTAAGGAGAAGGTCACAGTAAGCTGCCTGTCGGGCGCTAGAATCCGCCACATAACGCAAGCACTCAGGTCTCTCAACAGCAGGTACAAATATGACTCAGTCATTGTCACGCTGGTGTAAGCGACCTGAGGCGTACCTCCTTGGACTACATGAAAAGAGACATTGAGGAGCTCTCTGATTATGTAGCCCAGGCAGGTATGACCCTGACCTTGAGCAGTATCCTACCTTCACCAAGAATGATGCCACAATACAGAGATAAGATGATCAGCTTTAACAATTGGCTTAAACTCTGGTGTCATTCAAAGGGATCAATGTCTGTCTGCCTGGGATGACATGCTGGACAAGCCACGCTGCTTCGAAGGCGGCTTGCACCTGTCACCCTGGGATTCGGATATTGGCAAAGGCTCTTGCCACCCCATAGTGCCTTTTTAGGCAAGGCTCAAATTCTAAACCTACCACCCTAGAACACAAAAAGGAAAAAACTAAGGGTAATGCTGCTCAATGCCAGAAGTCTAAATCTCAAAATGCACTTTTCGAGGCCCTTCTCAGTATGGAGAACATCGATGTCTGTGCAGTGACAGAAACCTGGTTCAAGGCTCCTGAGAGCACCCCAGCACTATCAGGTTTTACCTCTTATCATGCGTTCCGGCCCCAAAATCCGGACAATACCAAGAAAGGAGGGTATCCATATTCATCAAAGACACCCACACCTCAAGACTGGTGGCAACATACGATGCATCGGAGACCATCCAGGTGCAATTAACCATAGGCAAGACTGCTCTGCAAATTGTAGCATGTTACAGGCCACCCTCACAAACTCAGGAACCTCACATGGCCTTCCTGAAAACACTAGAGGGATAAATGTATCACCAAACACCATCATACTAGGTGACTTCAATTACCCTAATATAGACTGGGAACACTACTCAAGCCCAAACACCCTAGCCCAAAAGTTCCTGGAATTCATAAACTCAAATGCCATGGAACAACTAGTCACCATCCCACAAGAGGAGAAAACATACTTGATCTCATCATCACGAACATGGGAGCACAATGTTCAACACGGAAGTATACCCCTCACTGGTGAGATCAGATCACAAACTAATCTCGCTGGAGGTCCTCATCCCACCCCACCTGAAATAAAAGACCACAGTAAAGAACTTCTCGAAAGCCGACTTCACACTTCTAAAGACTAGTGTGGTCTCCTTTAAGGCCCCGAGCCGGCGGAAAACAGTACTCAAGCCGCTGAATCACTTACAAATGCCTTCTACCAGCACCTGCAGGACTGCATGGATAAGGCAATCCCAAGCAAAACAAAGACTCTTTGTACCAAAGGCAAGCGTCCACTCTGGTGGACCCCAGCCATAAACAAACTCTACAACAAAGGAGGAAGCTACTACAAGATAGAGCAAAATCCTTAAAGGTAAGACACCCTTGATCACTATAAGTAAAAACTAAGAGCTCTCATAAAATCATCCAAAGCAAATTTTGAGAGAAAAATAGCTAAAGACTCAAAAGACAATCATAAGGCCTTCTTTAGCTATGTTAGAAACCTGGAGGAAACTCCCAGATATGCTCAGAACTAGTTCAAAATGATGTGAAGATTACTGATCCTACAGACATTGCCAACATACTGGCTGACAGGTTCAGTGCAAACTTCTCCCCTCCCCCAAAGGAGATATCTATACCAGCGATTGCAGCCCCAAACATCTCCAAGCCCAAGTGAGAACTGCTCTCTCCAAAGCAAAAACACAGCATCCATGGGACCTGATGGTGTCCCCGGCTGTGTGCTCCACGAACTCAGCGAGGAATTAAACCCACAGCTAGGACAGCTGTTTAATCATAGTCTTACCTCTGGATACGTACCCAGGGGTGGCACTGCAACTGTGGTCCCACTTCACAAAGGCGGTGCCTCCACCGACCCTGGAAATTACCGGCCCATTAGCTTGACAAGCCTTATCTGCAAAGCCATGGAGAGGATCATAATGGACCTCATAAATAAAGACATAGGAATTTGCAGACTTTGGATCCATCCCAGTTTGGCTTTGTCAAAGGCAGATCATGCCTTCTAAACTTGGTTGACTTTTTGAAACAGTCACCAAAGCCATTGATGAGGGAAAGGCAGTCCATACAGCCTACCTCGATCTGGCGAAGGCCTTTGATACAATACCCCACTCGGGTATCATTGAAAAACTCATCAGCTTAAATGTTAACCCATACATCACAAGATGGGTTGCAAACTGGCTGAGTGACAGAACCCACAGGGTCAGAGTTGCTGGCGCCATGTCAGACTCAAAGCCTGTCACAAGTGGTGTACCACAGGGCTCAGTCCTGGGCCCACTCTTGTTTGGCATCTACTTTTCCGAAGTACAAGCAAACACAGGAGGGTTATGGCTGACAAAGTTTGCAGATGACTGCAAACTGGGCGCCATAGTAGAAAACACATCTGACACAGATATCCTTCAGAAGGGTCTCACAGAAATGGATAACTGGTGCCAGAGCCATGGCCTAAAGTTAAATGCCAAAAATGCATAGTCATACCCTTCGGGAAAAACAAGGTTACCCTAGCTACCAAATAGGTGGCAATCCACTGAGTACAGAAGAAGTTATCAGGGACCTGGGGACCCAGGTTGATAGTAGTCTGTCATTCGACACCCATGTAGCTAAAGTAGTTAGGAAGACCTTCTACATTGCCCACCTTATCATGAAGGGATTCTCATCTAGATCAAGGGAGGTCATAGTCTCCCTATACTCATCACTCATCAGACCAATGATTGAGTACAATGCCCCATTGAATGTATCTGACCCGACACTTGCAGCAGCTGGAGAGGCCACAAAGTTCCTCACCAAAAGGATAAAGGGTCTCAAACATCTGTCCTATGCTGCCCGACTGAAAGAACTCCAGCTCTATTCAGTAAACACGCTTGCTCAGAGGTGACCTTTGCCTAACATACAAGGCCATGTCAAACCCAGATTTGATGAATATGCTTCACCTCAAAAATCTAGATCCGTCAGAGCCACAAGGCGGAGACTTAAACCTCGACACGGCTATTAATAGGGCGTGCTGGAGGGATAGATTCATCACCCAAAGACTCCCTATGCTGTGGAATAAAATCCCGGTATATGTGAGGCAGAGCACCTCGCTGGCCTTGTTCAAGAGAAATCTTGACCAATGGATGGGAGATCGCAGATATACCCCAGGGATTACCTCAGTGTCACTGCTCAACAGAGGCACAGCAAAATAATGGGTATAGTTCCCCATACTAAAGGGGTGGCGTAAGCCACAAATCTATGGGCTAGGCTTGTAAATGCCCTCGGGCAGATAGCCTAGTATGAACCTATGAACCTATGAACCTATGAACTGTTGTAACTCTGGTGTGTTAGGTTAATGGGAATATTACTGCATGCTGTTACAACTAATTTGGAATGCTGTTGGCTGTTACCAACCCATATTGTCATGAAATCCACCTAAACATAGAAAGTATGGGAAGGCCGGTCCCAGCGGACCCACCTGTCCCACCTCAGCTGGCGATGGCACCTGGCACCAGCAGGTCCGGTGCCCAGCCCGGGACCTCCTCCATTGGCCCTGTGCCACCTTCGGGTGGAAGCACTGCAGGGGATGGGGCTCATCCCCTCTGCAAGCGTGGCTGGAGGAGGGCCACCTATCACCCTCCGAACAGTCCGGGCTGTGGTGCATAGGGAGATTGAGCGTTCAGTTGCTGATCCTCTAAGCTAGCTTGAGGCACAAGTGGCGCGACTCACGGGTGAGCCTGCCCCTCCTACGCAGCCCCCAGCACAGCCAACCCCTGCACTGTGAAGGTGCACTGGTGACTGCCCATGGGTGGGGATCTCAGTTCCACTGTTGCCATCTGTGGGCTCATGAGCTTGTGATTTCCAAACATCCTTCTCCATCAATGGTGTTCACCCACCACATGTGTCATATTCTGCCCGTGTATGCGTCTTGTTTGTCTCTGTTTACCTCCCCAACCTACCTCCCCAAATATACCTACTTCCCCTACCCCACATTCCACTCTCAACTGAAAAAAAGGGCAATCTGTTCCCAAAAAAAATATGCCCTATACATAGCTGCCCATTTTGCACACATGTCTGCTGGACACATAAACTGAAATTTAATTAGCAGTACAACATACTTTGTTGTCCTCACCCCTCTTTCAGGGGTGGAAGGTTTCAAATTTCCCTCCAAATTTCTAGTATATGCACAGCTGTTGCTGTTAAAGAAATGGGCAGCTATGGACCTTCCCTACACCCATCCTGCACATCCCTAGCTGTTTTCCCTACTGTCTTTCTGTCTTTGTGCCCCTTTTTCACCACTTTCCTATCTCCCCATTTTCTTTTCTTAAAAAGAAATGAGTGTGGGGGTTAGCGGGAGTAAGCACTTTTAAGCAGTAGTTAGCAGGTTTGTGCGAGTGTGTGCTTAGCTAAGTATTGCTAAGCTTTGTGCAAACCCGCATACAACTGCTTAAAAGTGCCTTAGTAACCCTTCATGTGAGGGCCCTTATTCTGCTCAGCAGCAAAATAAAACACAACTCTCAGTCTCAATGCTCGGACCTTGGACACACTAGACTACATGAAGTACCACTAAGCCACAGTAGATATACATCAGGTTGTTGCTGAAATATATATATATCATGCATCAGAATGAGTGAATGTAAAGGAATATAGGAATGCCATAACACAAAACCTGTTCTGTCGAACTTTACCAGCAGTTGTTGTGGAATTGCATTACATGACTGTGATAACAGAAACAGCCATTCTAGCAGTAAATAATGTTACAGCAGTACTTTACACCCCCACACAGTATCATAGCAGGACAATCCCCACCCAAACGTACAAAATACCTGTGTGTTCAGGGTCCAGCAAGGATATAGGTAGGCATACTCAGTACTGGAATTGTCCAGTTTTCATGAGCATCCTGTGCTAATGTCAACAAAAAAAAGCACAAACTGTGCAGAAGTGAGTACATTAATATTCACAGTATAGCAGTTCACAAACAGTTCATGTGCCAAATGAAAACATCTCAATAACTACGTATGTATGGCAGCTAATTTAATAAGTAGAAAAGAAACTACATACTCCCATGTATCTTGTGTTAGTATTTGTAGGAGTGAATACAATTCTACACTGACAACTGTGTACTGGAAGTGGCAATATTCAGGTCTGAGTACAACATTCAAATCACTGGCTACACCCCTAGCTTCAGATATAAGAAGTATTCCAACCTTCTGACTTACACAACGGTGTCCACAGCAAACAAGCATGGTCCCCATTTTGGAAAGCTGAAAGGGCTATGCCTACCTTACTTAGCAATTTATAGCATTGGGTTGCTATGACAGTGAGTACTGCAGATACCACACAGCCAGCTGCATGCAATTACCAAATGGTGGCCACCAATTGGTGCAAAGGCCATCACATGCACATGTGCAGATACCTATAAAAGCAGGCTGTACTTGCTGTCCACACATGCAATCATTTAATTGCAGCTACAGAGAGAGAGAGAGAGAGAGAGAGAGACAGACAGACAGACAGACAGTGACATCCACAACAGCAGCAACAACAACAGAATAAAAAAAAAGATATTAAAAAAAATATATTGAAAAAAAACTACATTGAAAAAAAATAAGATATTAAAAAAAAATACAAAACACACAGAACTGACAAATACAAACGCATACAAAGGAAAGGTATGTAACAGATATGTATTTACTGGCATGTAGTAGATGTTTTTGAAGAGTACTCTACATACTTTGAATCATCCATATGTGGCAGCAGTATGTATCTATGCACAGATGCCCTGCATAACTACTGCCATGAAGAAATCAGTGTGTAGCTGTGTGCTGTGGGATATGACTGTGACATATGTAGTTCAGCATTAAATGTCAAACATCTGATCCATGTTATCTGTGTTCTGTACAGTGGTGTGTACAATGTCTGTTTGGGGGAGTAGCGCATACATTTATATAAACATGGATGTGACAGAGTAACAAATGCATGATAGTCATATTAACGTGTAGCTTAGCATTGGCAACAGCTATACCAGGCTAGTATGCTAATCTAGCATTTGCAGCTATATATACACCCTCTAATATTACTGTGTGCTCACATGTGACACCTGTTCATGTTGCAGCAAGGCCCAACAGGTCAGCCATGAGGTACACGAACTTACAACAGTGTGGACCTTGTGTCTGTATGGCACACACATACGGAGAGATCTGTCTGTGTCAGATATATTAGCATCTGTACATGTGCATAGAACAAGGGACATACTGCAACTGTTTGTGAAGGGTGGACATATATATGTTGGTGAAGGTTGTTATGTGCATATTTCTATGTAGGTTGTAGTGTGTGGCAAACAAGACAGCATACAGTGCTGGTATATGACATGTGGTGGTTAAACGCTGTGGGTATGATTTGTCAGGTTTGCAGTGTTGCAGCCAGTGAGGCCTGCTAAAGCTACATGGGCTGAGAACACCTTCAATGCAGTCCACACAACACTGTGCAATATTATTACATAACTGTATACCTCACAACCTTCACATAATTGATATTCCCATCATGAAAGGTGGACTGTATATGTGCCTATATGTATATCTATATGTACACCAATGGATGTTTATATGTATGTGTATCTATATATATATATATATATATATATATATATATATATATATATATATATATATATATATATATATATATATATATATATATATATATATATATATATATATATATATATATATATATATATATAGAGAGAGAGAGAGAGAGAGAGAGAGAGAGAGAGGGTCATATTTACTGCGACAGATGCCTGGTGACAAAGCCATGGACTCAAGCTCAATGTTGAAACTGCATTGGCATCCCTTCTGGCAAAGACACTGTACCCATGAACTACCACATAGGTGGTAGTCTACTTAACACTGAAAGTGTGATAAGAGACCATGGGACACAGGTGGACAGTAGTCTTCCCTTTGATAATCACAGTGCCACACTAGTCATGTAAACTGTCTATGTGGCACACCTCATCACAAAAGGTGTGTCATCCAGAGAAATATAGGTCAGTGTTCCCCTCTACTCATCACACATAAGACTAATTATAGAGTACAATGCCCCATGGGGTATGTACCTCACAAGACATCTACAGCAACTGGAAAGGCCACAGACATACCTCACAAAGAGTAATACTGGCCTCAAACAGATGCCCTATGCAGACCATCTCACAAAACCACAGTTAGACTCTGTTGCATACCGCCTACCCAAAGGTGACCTCTGCCTAACATACAAAGCTATGTCAAACCCAGAGCTGTTGGACATGCTCCAAGTAAACAGATCACAACCACTACGAGCTACACGCTCCGGGTACCTAAACCTTGTCAACTCAATAGACAGAACATGCTTGATAGATTCCTATCTCAGAGACATCCCATACTCTGGAACAAACCACCTATTAATAGCAAACCAAGCTCCTCATTAGCAGTTGTCATGAATAATCCTGATGATTGGATTGGAGATAGGAAATACCCACTGGAAATCACCTCTGTGGCTCTGCTGGATAGGGGCATGTGTGTCAAAGACCAGGGTAGCGTATGGCTAGGCTTCTATAGGCCATAGGGCCAATAGCCTATTACCTAAATATGTACCAATACACACCACATGTACTTGCTGCAATAACTGCTATGTGAGGTTGACTAAGTGTGATGGAGAATGTTCATAGGTTCATAGGTTCATAGGTTCATACTAGGCTATCTGCCCGAGGGCATTTACAAGCCTAGCCCATAGTTTTGTGGCTTACGCCACCCCTTTAGTATGGGGAACTATACCCATTATTTTGCTGTGCCTCTGTTGAGCAGTGACACTGAGGTAATCCCTGGGGTATATCTGCGATCTCCCATCCATTGGTCAAGATTTCTCTTGAACAAGGCCAGCGAGGTGCTCTGCCTCACATATACCGGGATTTTATTCCACAGCATAGGGAGTCTTTGGGTGATGAATCTATCCCTCCAGCACATCCTATTAATAGCCGTGTCGAGGTGAATGTGTCGAGGTTCTGTAAATGTGCGATAGCTTAGTGGGAAACTGTTTCTGTCATGCTATTTTGTGTCCTAGCTCTGATCCCAGCAAAAGATGTGTACACTATTGCTTGGCAGAAAAAGCAGTATGGCATACGGTCTGACGTAGTCCCTTGGTGTGGACTGGGGTGTGCCATTGCAGGCTAAAGCAGTACATGTATGCTTATTGATTGGTACTGCTGGTGAATCCAAATCCCGTATAAACTGTAGTACTACCTGAGGCTGTAGGCCTAAACAGCACAGTATGGTGTATGTCCACATTGCTTGGAAACACTGTTATGTGTGTTCCTTGTAGTCCTCACAGATTACATACCTCAGGCATAATGTTTTGTAAGTACTGACACACAGTACTATATGGTACACAGGTAAAGCTCATCTGGGTTACCATACTTTTGTGTCTTGTATGTATGTCTGATGTGTGTGTGGGTATGCCTCTAACATGCCCTCGGTCATATGTGTGTTACAGGATATAAGTGCATATCAAGCAACATGTATAGTCTAGTACAGCAGTATGCCACCTATACTAACAAATGTGCACATATGTTAGGCAGGGTTTGACACCAACAACTAGTGTGGTATACTGGTAATACTGAAACTGGACTTTACAATCATTGCAATGGATGACATATTTCTTTATGCATTAGCTTGATATATACCTCCCGTGGCTAGGTGGTGCATTGTGCTTCATACAGTGTGACATGTACTGTTGTATAGTCTTACATACTGGTTTCTCTTTGTTGCTGTGCAGAACATGGTTTGATATATAGAGCATGCCAGGCACTGTCAGGCAGTTGTGGTATGAGCACTGATATGTGGTATTGAAAGTGTGTATCCTCTGACAGCCAATAGGTTGCTATATATGGCAGTTCAGTGATATCTGTACTTTAGAATATTAAGTGTGCCGCATGACTTGCTCACACATATTGAGTCATTGTCTTCCAGGGTCACCATCGCAATCCGACATATAGCCCAGCCGAGGATGAGCAGATCACAAACAGCCTGGTTCAGCACTATGCCCTGCTGTTCTCAAGAACCAGCCAGGACCAGCATGAGTGGACTGCACTGTGGCAAGATGTTGTCCGTCGGGTAAATGACATAGGCATGCATAACCCGACATATGAGCAGGTACGCCATCACTGCAGTGATTTACTTAGACATGTCCGGCAGCATGCATCTGATGTCCATAGACAACAGCTTTCCACAGGTGGTGGGGCAGCCATCCATCCCCCTGTCACCAGAGTGGAGGAGCTGCTCCTCAGCCTGGTGGCTCCTGGCCAACAACAACAACAGCAAACATGTAGCATCATGGAGGCCGGAGCCATTCAGCGAGTTGACATGGAGCTTGCAGGTAACATGGCATATCTGTAGACTACTGTTACCTCTATTTGTAGATCATGCATATGTGAGATGTGTAATGTGTAGTTAGAAGATGTGAAGCCTGGTGTTGTGCAATACTGATAATTTGGAACATAATCTGTAGGCCTGTGACTGCCAACCATTGTACTACTGTAAGACTGCAAACCCACAGTAGCAATGCCACAGTTGTTGCCACTGACAAACTGTCTCATATCCTTGTAGGTCCCTCTGGTGTGACAGCAAGGCAGCAGACCCATGCTGGTGAGTGTGTTCTACATTTAATATTGCATGATAAATGTGCATGTCATAGGTGAGGTGTAGGACATGTAGACGTAACACACCTATGCATAATGCATGCTGTGCATGTTTGCTGTGAGACTATGCACATCCCAGTAACGTGTGTAGCTGCCTCAAACACATGCAATACACAAAGCATCCCACACAATTGTGGCAAAACTGTAGTGGACATTGGATAGGCAGAGTCGATACACATGCACACAACATACACAGCAGTGTCATATGCAGTACACGTTAATATGCTACACTTGGCGTATTCAGACACCCACTGTAAGGTCACACTCCAGTATCCCAAATGTCATCCACACAGCACACATAATATACCTGAGGGGTAGGGGCCTATCATGGGGCTGTGTGACACTCTACAACACAGGACACATTCATGTTAGGCAATGCTCCCTATTGGGCACCTTACAAACCCATGTAACAACTGGTTGTGAAATGGTGAATGCAGCCATGATACTGCAGTTCAGGTACAGCATGCTAGGTGCCGGTCTGGCACACATTAGTGGCCTTGAGTGACCACATGATGCTGCATGATGATGGCTCATGGCACTATACCCCATCCAGTTACAGTAACCACAGTACTACACATAGCATTTATTGCTATGCACCTCACTGTTGTGTGTGTGCAAACATATGTACCTAAACACAATAGGCATAGCAATCACCATTTGTACAAAGTGACACATATATGTCTTGTAATGCTATGGAGTGTATAGGTCACATGACACACATTGGGTATGTGTGATGTTTAATGTTGCAGTTGTGTTGTAGCATGCCATATCATGGCACTGGCATGTACACAATATGTCCTACACTCACCATAACCACTGTACAATGGCTATGTTGAGCAATGGTATTCCATCAGGTATACATGCACCACTCATCCTGTGTGTATACATAGCATGCATGTGCTAAACCTGTGTCCACAATTATCTGCTAAAGACACAGATGCTCTAATCAGAAATGGATATCTATGTGACACACAGATACACATGCAGCCATGGTATGTATACCTGTGAGTGATGGTGCACAGGACATTGCAGAGCTTTCAATAATTGCACAGCAATGTTGTGTCCATGTACACAATGCATTCCAGGGTGAGGCCAATCACTGAACAGCAACACACATGCATCAGAGCCATGTATACTGTTATTAGAAAGGGATGTCTACAGCCGCACTGCATGCTGTTGAGCAACACACGTCCTGCATGCTGACACGTGTGATATGACTGTCTGGCTTGCGATACTGTACCCCACCATAAACTGCTATTGAGTATGTTCTGGATTGCTGGTGGTGGCGGTGTGTGTGTGTGTGTGTGTGTGTGTGTGTGTGTGTGTGTGTGTGTGTGTGTGTGTGTGTGTGTGTGTGTGTGTGTGTCTGTTTAAGTGAGGAGTGTATTTGTGTTCATGTGTGCATGTGTTCATGTGTTCATGTGTGCATGTGTGCATGTGTGCATGTGTTCATGTGTTCATGTGTTCATGTGTGCATGTGTGCATGTGTTCATGTGTGCATGTGTGCATGTGTTCATGTGTGCATGTGTTCATGTGTGCATGTGTGCATGTGTGCATGTGTTCCGACATCATGTACAGATCGTAAAGTGTTTTTCCTGTCTTCCTCTTACAGGTGCTGAGGTTGGGCTGGTTCACTGCAGCAGGGAACCTGATGTCACTGAGCAAAATAGTGATGATGAGGATAGGTGTGTTGAGGCACAGGCATGTTTGCTAGGGTCTGTCATTGGGCCACCAATCGACAGAACACAAGTTTCCACCCCAGCCATGCACACAGTCATACTGCCAATACATTCATCATCAATGCCCTTAGCTGAGGGACAGTGTACAGTCGGCATTGGCCAGGACAGTTTGGTATCTATAGCACATGCATCCTGACACAGCAGCCATACCCAGATGTCTGGAAGGGTACCACATAGGCAGATGTCCAGGGGTTCTCGTTGGAGCACTGCTGCTCATCATGCCCCTGGCAGACGTGCCACAGGTCTTACAACCTCACGCATGTTCCAGGCTGTCATGGAGTCACAGGCATGTATGGAATGATACACCAGACAGGGACTAAGAGCACAGAGGGCACATAACACTGCTGTAATTGACAGTATCCATGACCTACCAGGTGTCATCCATAATTACACTGAGGTCACTAATAGACGTTGGGGTGAGACATTAGATGTCCTCCGTAATGTCATGTCCATGTGTCAGGACAGTGCGGGACAGTTGAGATGTCGACATGGATGTATGCCAGCAAAATCAGCAGCTGTCATTCGCAACAGATGTCCCTCAAGCCACAGCCACTCCCGTAGTGCCAGTACTAGCCCCAGCAATGTTGGTGGTGGGCTGTCTATAGACCATCCTAGAAGACGACATGCACGTGGCTCTGGACAGCCCCAGCAGGGACCTGGGTCCAGTGTACATCTGTCCACATCTGAGGATAGTACCCAGTCTGGCTTAATACCTGCTACTGTCAGTAGCATACCTACCAGGCACAGGTACTGTGTCCGTGACCAAAGACGGTGATCTGTAAAGCCTGGCAGGTACAGTCTGTGGCTGTCCCACAAATCCCCATATATGGCAGCCACATGGTGGAACTGTGTGCATGCAGACCCACACACATAAAACAGACACCTAGGGCTAACACATACCCACACACATTACATCAACATTGGCCCATAGCAGTACTCTTGGCCCCCCCCCCACACACACACACACACACACATACATGTCGATTGTATGGCTGAATGTAGGCCTCTGGAAAACCAACAACACACCCTATGCATATGATGAAACCTGTGTCATCTCCTGTCATCTGTAACATTGATGCAGGAACAGGCTACCATGGTGCTGATGCACAGGGTGACTTTACAGCAGTATAGCAATGTTAGCATGTTGTCAGCAGTAGAGTTTAATGATATTCTTAAAGGTGTAGCTGAGCAGGCATGATGCATTAAAGCTATGATTGTCAATGTAGTATTGTTTACACCAGTGTTAGTTCCAATAGTGTATTGTCCGCTCACGTGCCACTTGGCTAATGTGTGTAGTATTGGCAGCATGTGTTAGAGAGTGGGCAGTATGTGTGGGATGTGTGTAGCACAGATTTGCAGGTGTACATTTGTGAACATGGTGGAGGTGCACTGTCTGCATGTACATGCATAGTGGACACATGGGCAGGGTGACATGCCCTGTGTTACACAGTAGCACTCCATAGTTTCTATTGGTGGCCAGTATGCATTGTACTACACACATGTTGGAACCTGAGTACACATGTGTGTATGACATGGTTTGACACTGTGGGTGATACTATCTGTCATTGTTTTGCATTCTGGTAGTATACATAACCTCAACAGCCTGACCATAAACAATTGTTAGATGATGTCTTGACAACTGACACACAAATGCAGGACACACAGTAACATTTGGATCCTTTAGGTACTATACTATGCCAGTAACCAGTGGTATTCACCTGCGCTCATTCATGAGACCACTCCTGTTTGCTACATAGCTCTGCTAGGTACAAGCAATCACAGTAGGGATATGTCCGTCCATGTCTGGAAATGCATACTGTGGCCTATAATGCATTCTCCAGATGATGCACACATCCTCCACAAGGGTATCATACAGACAGATACCTGTTGTCAAACCCATGCTGTAAAGCAATAAGCCAACCAGAGCATAGTCATCCACCTTTACGAAACATAGTATCCCCACAGTACCACATAGGTAGCAGCCACCAACATGTTGAACAGGTACAGATGTGTACATGCAGCCATGAGTTGCATCATCTCTACTTTGGTAATCACATTTCCAAAGGTATTTAGAAATCCCTCCCTGGATCACATAAGCAATAAGGGGTCTGCATGCATATCCATAAAGGTTGTTGTACACCTATAATGAATAGTCATCATTGACAGACTTTGCTGCATTTGAACAGGTCGGTAATATATCACAGCCATAAACCCACACTCACACAATTCAATAGAAAACGTAATGAGTGTGTGTGACACGGATGACCTAGGCCAGGGATATCTGCAGTGGTTGGCCTTTTCACAAGCATACAGATGTGACCTAAGGTCTGGAAAGTGGCAGCATGCTCTGGCAAAGATGACAGATGTGTTCATGGAGAAAGCAGGGTTCCCACATATGACATAATTGAGGTCACATGTATGTATATGTATTTGCCAAACAGCTAACTGACATGTGCAATGCACATACTGTTGTCATAGTGATATGTCATACAGTAGTAAAAGCAAAACCCACAACACATCAAACAACAGTGTCACACACATAGAGCACACACACACCAAATGCAGGATTCAAACCTCTACTTAACTACTTCATGATACTAGAGGCGTACGCATTAACACAAGACGCTATGTACATTACTGGGAGGTCTTTCTTCCACAGGTATATTTGTAGGATGGTGACATCATCAGACTTGACAAAGATAAGTGTACCACTTTTAAGGTGTTCTACTACTCTCCAAAATGGTTGCTCTTCTCCAAGGAGATTATACACAAACACAAACAGTTGTCAAGTACAGGATTCAAACCCCTACCTAATTACTTTATGATACTACAAGAGTACGCATTAACACGACACACCATACACATTACTGGGAGTTCTCTTTTCCACAGGTATATTTGTAGGATGGTGACATCATCAGACTTGACAAAGATTAGTATACCACTTTTAAGGTGTTTTACTACTCTCCAAAAAGGTTGCTCCTCTCCAAGGAGATCACACACAAGTCAAGTGCAGGATTCAAACCCTACTTAACTACTTTAAGATACTACAGAAGTACCCATTTACACGATGCGCTATACACATCACTGTGAATTCTCTTTTCCACAGGTATATTTGTAGGATGGTGACATCATCAGACTAGACAAAGTGGGTTACATTAGGTGACATTAGGTGGGCTACATAGAAGGAATGTCTAAACACTTTGGCCATGTGATCATCAAAGGAGAGTTTACTATCTACCTGTGTCCCCAGGGCCATAATGACTTTCTCTGTACATACTGGATTACCACCTATGTGGTAATTTGTGTGCACCTTGTTTTATCCAAAGGGGATGACTATGCATTCTTTGGCGTTCTGCTTTAGGGCATTGTTTTGACACCAGGTATCTGTCTCTTTAAGACCCTTCTGGAGGATGTCTGTGTCAGCCGTAGAGCCAATTATGGGCCACAGTTAGCAGTCATCTGCAAACCTGTTCAGCCATACTCCTCCTGTGCTTGCCTGTACCTCTGAGCAGTATCTACTGAACAGGTGGGGTCCCAGGACCAAGACATGTGTGATGCCATTTGTGACTGGTTTAGAGTCGGACATGGCACCCACAACCCTG
Organism: Protopterus annectens; assembly: GCF_019279795.1. Lineage (NCBI taxonomy): Eukaryota > Metazoa > Chordata > Ceratodontiformes > Protopteridae > Protopterus > Protopterus annectens. The sequence goes on along the minus strand of NC_056731.1, from coordinate 1,688,147,547 downwards.
AACATGTGTGTTTGATCTGTGAGCCAGTTGGCCACCCATCCTGTGACATAGCTGTTAAGGTTCAAGCTGGTAAGCTTGTCCATGATGACAGAATGGGGAATGGTGTAGAAAGTCCTTAGAGAGGTCCAGGTGGGCTGTGTGGACTACTTTCACCTCCATCTATGTCCTTGGTAACTGTTTCAAATAAGTCAACTAGGTTTAGGAGGCAGGATCTGCCTTTAACAAGGCCAAGTTGGGTAGAGTCCAGTGTCTGGGAGGTCCCCAATGTCTCTGTTTATGGGTTCCATGATAAATTGCTCCATAGCTTTGCAGACCAGGCTGAGTAGACCTATAGGGCAATGGTTTCCAGGTTCTGTTGTTGCACCCCCTTTGTGGAGCTGGATGACTGTTGGTGTATGCCATTCTTTGGGTACATAACCTGTGGTACGATTAAGTCTAGACAGTGAATGTAGGTGAGTGTGTAGTTCCTTTGGGGCTGGTGTAAGTCGCAGCCTGGGACACCATCCAGTCCCATTGATGCTGTGTTCTTAGCTTTGGAGAGGGCTGTCTTTACCTGCATGTCCATGAAGTCTGGGGCTCTGCATTCTTCTGGGATGGACACAGGCCCTTTTGGGGGTGATGGTGGGGAGTTTGCACTGAACCTGTCCCCCAGGATGTGGGCAATGTAAGTTGGTTCAGTGTATTTCTTGCCATTTTTCAGTAGCTGACAGCATATTTGGAAGTTGTCACCTACATGTTTGGTATAGCTAACGAAGGCTTTGTGGTTGTTATTCTTACATTCCTTGGCAATTTGTCTTTAGAAACTGGCCTTGGATTATTTTATGAGCGATCATTGTTTCTTCCTAATAATGATCAGTGATGCCTTTCCTTTTGTGAAGTTTGCTCTATCAGGTGTTTGTTTCCTCCTGCTGTTGTCTAGCTTATTTACGGACGACGACCACCAGATTGGTTTCTTATTTTTGGAGGAGTGCATCTTGGTTTTATTTGGGATGTCTTGATCAATGCATCCCTGTAGATGCCCATAGGATGCACTTGTAAATGATTTGGCAGATTGTATAGCATTAGGCTATAGCAAGGGGGCTTTCGAACTTTCCACTTTGGTCTTGGGAAGTGTGCAGTTTGCTTTTGAAAATGTCTTCACAATGATTTCATTGACTGGGTGGGGGGTGTGGATGTCCAGTGTGATTACTTTATGATCTGATATTACCAGTGAGGGGTTTATCTCTGTTGTGGTACACGGGTGCCCCATGTTGGTGATGATCAGGTCCAGTATGTTGTCACCTCTAGTGGGCATGGTGATCAGCTGTTCTGGGGTATTAGAGTTTTTAAACTCTAGGAAACATTGGGCAAAGGACGTTGTACACGAGTAATTCTCCCACTCAATGTTTGGCTAGTTGTAATCTCCTCATATAATGGTGTTTGATAGGACCTTTGTATTTTACAATATTCTCAGGAATACTGAGTGAGGTTCCTGAGACAAGGTAGGTGATCTGTAGCAGGCTACAATCTGATAAGCAGCTTTGCCCAAGTTTAGTTGCACTTGCATGGTCTCCATGGCCTCATGCTGTGCCACTAACCTGAAGGTGTGGGTTTCCATAAGGTAAATGGATAAACCCCTTCCTTTGGTATTTCACTTGTGGTTTTGAGTCCAAAGATCAGAGGGAATGTGAGTGTTTTATGTGGAGCATGTCCAACAGCTCTGTGTTTGACATAGCTTTGTATGTTAGGTAGAGAACACCTCTGAGTAGGCGATATGCGAGGGAGTACAGCTGAAACATTTTGAGATGGTCTGTGTATGGCATGTATTTCAGGCCACTAATGCTCTTTGTGAGGTATTGCTGCAGGCTTTTCAGTTGTTGTAGTTGTCTTGTGAGGTACATAGCAAAAGGGGCATTGTACTCTATTATGGTTCTAGTGAGTGATGAGTAGAGGGGAACAATGTCCTCTTCTATTCTGCATGAGACACCTTTTGTGATGAGGTGTGCCACATAGGAGGATTTGCTGACTACTGTGGTGATGTGATTATCACAGTTGTGTCCACTGTCAACCTGTGACCCGAGGTCACTTGTCACACTTTCAGTGTTAAGTACACTACTGCCTATGTTGTAGTTCATGGCTAAAGAGTTTTGAACAAAGGGGATGACAATGCACTTTTTGGCAATGAGATTGAGACCATGGCTTTGACAACAGCCATCTGTTTCAGTGAGGCCCTTTTGTAGGATGTCCACATCTTCAGTGTTTACAATTATGGCTCCTAGTTTGCAGTCATCTGGAAACTTCAGTAGCCACAGACCTTCCATGTTAAAGTTTACTTCAGGGAAGTGGATACTAAACAGGACAAGACCCAAGACTGGAGCCTCTGGTGCTGCACTCGTCACTGGTCCAAAGTCATACATGGAGTCTGCTACTTTTACAATGTGTGTTCTGTCAGTAAGCCTGTTGGCAACCCATTTTGTGACATAGCAATTTATACCTCGTTTAGTAGGTTTATCTATATTTACAGAGTGTGGGGTGGTGTTGTAAGCCATGGTAGGATCTACATAGGCTGTGCAAACCACCTTACCCTTGTCTACAGTTCTGGTGACTGCTTCAATGTCATCTATCAGGTTTAGGAGACATGATCTGCATTTTACAAACCCAAAATGGTTGTGATTCAGAGTTTGGGGGTTACAAACGTATTTTTTTATAAGTTGTATGAAGATACATTCCATGGCCTTGAACGGCAGGCTCATCAGGCTAATGGGGCGCTAGTTCCTGGGGTCCGTGGTGTCTCCACCCTTGTGTAGTGGGATAACCGTCGCTGTGCACCATTAAGCTAGCACAAAGCCTGAGGTGTGGCTATGACTGAACATGGTATGTTGGTGTGGTGCCTGTTTGTTCTGTGGTTTGTGTAGAACACAGCCTGGGAAGCTATCTGGTCCCATGGCTGCTGTGATACTGGCTTTGGAGAGTGTTTTTTTACCTGTGCAGCCATGATGACAGCAACTTTGCAGTCTTCCATTATAGTGATTTGCTCTTTCATGGGTGAGAGGGGGGTAAAGTTAACACTGATCCTATCTGCCAGGATGTTGGCAATATCAGTTGGGTCTGTATATTTAATGCCATTGAGCTGTAACTCAAAAAGATCTGAGTGTTGCCATGACATGGACATGTCTGTTGTGCAGAGATCTTCTGAGTAGACAATATGCAACAGAGTACAGATTGGGTTAAATTCAGTCTTGTTGCATGGACAACTGTTTGAGGCCAGTAATCCTCTTGTTGAGGTCTTTCCAGCTGCTGACGGTGCCTAGTCAGATTCATCGCAAGTGCATTGTGGTAGTCTCTGATGGGTCTGATGACTGATGAGTAGTGGGACTCTCCTTTGACCTACATTCACAGACCTTGGCAGGTTGTGTGAACACATAGCATGATGTTCTGACCACTTTGTGAATGTGTTTCTGGAAGTAGAGATGACTAACCACATTTGTCCATAGATTCCTTATTATCATCTCCATATTTAGCCTAAGTGTGTGAGCATGCCCAGTATGACCTTTCAGTATGCTGTTGCCTGACATTTGCTTTGTTTATTTAAGTGTGTTAGCATGCCCAGTATGACCTTTCAGTGTGATGCTGAATGAAATCCACTACATTTGTTGAAGTGTGTGAGCATGCCTGCTATTGACATTTATAATATATGTGTGTGGAAAATCAAGTTGTGTTTTTACATCTGGACCTCGCCAAGGCCTTCGACACCATCGCCCACTCTGGAATCATAGATAAACTTACTAAGCTGGGCATAAATCCCTATGTCACTCGATGGGTTGCCAACTAGCTTACTGACAGAACCCAGACTGTAAACACAGCCGACTCCAAATCCAGCTCCAGACATGTGACAAGTGGAGTACCTCAGGGTTCAGTCTTGGGATCACTCTTGTTTGGTATCTACTTCTCTGAAATACAGGCCGCCAACACTAAGGGACTCTGGCTAACAAAGTCTGTAGATGACTGCAAACTGGAACCCATTATTGAATCCCCAAATGATGTGGATATTCTACAAAAGGGCCTTACAGAAACAGATGGTTGGTGCTAGAGCCATGGGCTCAAGCTTCATGCCAAGAAATGTATAGTTATCCCCTCTGGGAAAAAACATGTACTCATGAATTACCACATAGGTGGCAGTACACTAAACACCGAATGTGTGATGAGAGACTTAGGGATACAGGTGGACAGTGATCTCACCTTCGATAACCACATCACCAGAACAGTCAGGAAATCTTTCTATGTGGCACACCTCATCACTAAGGACTTTTCATACAGAAAAAAGGAGGTCATTGTCACACTGTACTCATCCATCTTTAGACCCATTATAGAGTACAATGCCCCATTTGGTATGTACCTCACAAGACATCTGCAACAGCTGGAAATGCCGCAGAAATACCTCACTAAAAGAATCACAGGCCTAAAGCAGATGCCCTATGCTAACCATCTAAAAAAACTCCAGCTATACTCTGTGGCATATCGTCTACACAGAGGCGATCTCTGCTTAACATACAAGGCCATGTCAAACTCTGAGCTGTTGGACATGCTCCACTTAAAGAAATACCAATCCCTCAAAGCCACACACACCAGGGATCTAAACCTTGTCATCACAATGAACAAAACATGCTGGAGAGATAGGTTCCTAACCCAGAGACTCCCCATACTCTGGAATAGACTGCCCATACATGTCAAGCAGACCACCTCATTGGCCCTCTTCAAAAGGAACCTTGACAATTGGATGCTAGATAGGAAATTCACCCTGGGGATAACGTCAGTCACCCTGCTAGACAGGGGTTCAGGGAAGTAAATATTCTGGGAAGAAATATCCAGGGAATTGTTATGGCTAGGCTTGTATAGACCCTAAGGCTAGTAGCCTAGTACCAACCTATGAACCTATTTATGGAATGGTTTGACAGCTGATTTCAACAACTTTGTTACCGATTTAAACTCTAGTACTAAATTTCTTAGTTTTACTATAGGAAGTCATGGAAAAGCAGCACAATTTCTTAATGTAATTATTTCTGCTGATTTTGAAAACAAATGTTTCCACAATAAAATATATAGGAAAAGCACATTTGTAAAAAAATATTTGTTTCACAATAGTCAACATCCTCAGTTTATGAAACATAATTTATTCAGGTGACAGTTTATTAGAGTGAGTCACCTCACCAGTGATGATACAGTTTTTAGTGATTAAATAAATTTTGTTAAGGTACTTTTTAGAGAGACAGGTTATGGACAGAAGCTTGTGAACAATATTGTTTTAGAACTTAATAATTGATATATTAAGCTTCAGCCTATTTTGAAATATGGGTTACTAAAGTCAAATGTGAAAGAAAAAAACAGCTCTTTGTATAGGGCTTTTACAATACTGATTAACTTGACTTAGGTATAAAAATATTTTAAAGAACTGGAAATTGTTTTAGGCAATAAGAAGAATCTAGCTAATATTATTGCTGGAGAACCAAATTTTGTGTATCAGAAAACTAACAATATTAAATTATTATTTGAAAGTGGATCTAGATTGCTAGAATCCTCCTTGTTTCATGTAGGGATGATTCAATGTCAACACATTGCAAGTACTGCAGGTTTATTATTGAAGGCTTTTATGTTATTTTGAAGAGTACTGGCAGAGAAATCTGGGCAAAATGAAGGTTTACATGTCAATATGATAGATAGATAGATAGATAGATAGATAGATAGATAGATAGATAGATAGATAGATAGATAGACAGATGGATAGATAGACACACAGACAGAGATATATGTAAATTTAATGATGATTCTAAGTACAGAACATTCACTAGAGCAAGCTGTATTATAAGTAGTAAATATGAGAACTAGTACAGGTTGTAGTGAATGAGTTTTCTAGCCTAAAATGCCAATTCCCAGTTTATTTTTCAAATACACAAACAGTGTAAATTTTAGATGTATCGGTATTTTCCAAGAAAATGGAAAATCTGTGTACATTTTTATAAAAGGTATCTGTGTAAATATACTCTGTCATATGTTTCTATATTTACATTTACATACAGCCATTGTTAATCCTTTCTTTTGACATAAATATGATATTCAAATCCAAAAAATATCATGCATCAAAATCAAATTTGTTAAAGGAGTGACTCCTAAAAAAATAATAATGCAGTTTTAACCAATATTTGTGTTCAATGTATGTTTGCAAACTAGTAGCATCAGTACTAAAAATACATACACATCTTTTTCCTAAGAGTAAAAGCTAATTTCTACAAATTGCTAATATATGAATTTAAGTTGCAACATAGGGTGAGATCATTCTAAGTAAGTTCCTTGTGAAGGGAACACTTTTTATGTGTTTTATGTAAACAAAATAGACACATATGCACATTTATATATATATATATATATATATATATATATATATATATATATATGAGAGAGAGAGAGAAAGAAATATATAGTTGTCATTCATCTGGCTGACAAAAGAAATGAACAATGCACAAATGAGAGGCAAAAATGAAGAGACGGAGCAAATGTGTGACACCAATTTTATGGGAATCACATTTGGCTGAATTCAAGCTTTATATAGTGTATGTATATAGGAGTATGCAGGAAAATAAATGCTTGACTAAAATATATTGTGTTTATAAGAATAATCAAGATTCGGTTAAAGCAGATCATGTACACATGTGAGTGTTCACAAGTTAGGATTAGGGTTTGGTTAAGGAGCTTTGATATATATATATATATATATATATATATATATATATATATATATATATATATATATATTGTTGTCAATGGTGCTATAGATGCTCATCCCTTTTGACAACAACAGAGGGAATTAAGTATTTTTAATTGTTGATAAAGTAATAATAAGAAAATGATATTTTACTATAACAATAAACTTTGGTGAAAGTAAACAGGTATTGTTATCCGATATTAATGTTCAGAAACATTGTTCTTCATAGTTGTTTTTTTATCTACTGAAAAGCTTTGTCTAAACTTAATGATATTGACTTATAGCAAATTATTGAAAACATTTCTGAAACAGTCCTAAAATAACATATATGTATACACTTTTGAATTGTAGGCTGAAGTTTGCTCCAACTTAATCACCTCAGTTAAATATTTTCAAGACTGAACTTTGAAATTTGTCAAGAAACTTAATTAAAAAATGTCTGCTCTTGAAACTGTTGATGAAGCCTGTTCTTTAGTTTTTCATATGATGACAAGTTTGACTTCTGCAATTATAGTGTAAATGTGTCTATCTGTATCTGAATTTAAATAGTTGTATTCCTAAAACTACTAGTGATTGTTTACCACCTTTCATGAATACAGCAATTAACAAATTTTATGACTGTCTTCTGAACTGAAATTTTTATATGTGACTTATTTGAATAATAAATAATAAGTGTCTTTTTTTATTTAATTAACTGAAAATAATGAAATACACTGAAAGAAATGTCTTCAAATGTGAGATTAATCATGAATCATTCTATTTAAAAGATAAAGCATTGTGATTATAAGTGGTTAGCAATATTATGAAATGCTTATATATCAACTCATAAATAAAGATATTGGGGACCTACAGACACTGGATCCTACCCAATTCGGCTTTGTTAAGGGCAGATCCTGCCTCTTAAACCTTTCTTTGAAAGTCACCAAGGCCATTGACGAGGGGAAGGTGGTCCACATAGCCTACCTGGACCTCGCAAAAGCCTTCGATACAATACCCCACTCTGGCATTATAGATAAGCTCACCAGCTTAAATATAAACCCCTATGTCACTAGATGGATTGCAAACTGGCTCAAGGACAGAACCCACATGGTTAGAATTGCTGGAGCCATGTCAGACTCCAAACCAGTTACAAGTGGTGTCCCACAAGGCTCAGTCCTGGGACCTCTCTTGTTCAGTATATATTTCTCGGAGGTACAGGCCAACACGGAAGGACTGTGGCTGACCAAGTTCACAGGTGATTGCAAATTGGGTGCCATAATCAACTCTCCAGCCGACACAAGCATCCTCCAAAAGGGCCTCATAGAAACAGACAACTGGTGCCAGAGCCGTGGCCTCAAGCTAAATGCCAAAAAGTGTATAGTCATCCCCTTTGTCAAAAACAAAGTGCCCACAAATTACCACATAGGTGGTAATCCATTAAGTACAGAAGATGTAATTAGGGTCCTGGGGACCCAAGTTGATAGCAATCTCTCATTTGACAACCACGTGGCCAAAGTGGTTAGAAAAACATTTTATATAGCCCACCTAATCATGAAGGGATTCACATCTAGATCAGGGGAGGTCATTGTGCCTCTTTACTCATCCCTCATCAGGCCCATAATTGAGTACAATGCCCCTTTTGGGATGTACCTTACCAGACACCTGCAGCAACTGGAAAGACCCCAAAAGTACCTCACCAAGAGGATCAAAGGGCTCAAACAGATGCCATATGCTGCCCGGTTAAAGAAACTCCAGCTCTACTCAGTGGCATACCGCCTGTTCAGAGGCGATCTGTGCCTGACGTATAAAGCCATGTCCAACCCGAAATTAATGGATATGCTGCACCTCAGAAAATCCAAATCCCATCGAGCTACGCACTTGAGAGACTTGAACTTCAGCACTGAAATAAATAGGACATGCTGGAGGGACAGATTCATAACTCAGAGACTCCCTTCACTCTGGAATAAAATCCCAGTCCAGGTTAGGCAGAGTCCCTCATTGACTCTGTTCAAGAGGAATCTTGATGAGTGGATGGGAGATCATAGGTTTACCCCGGGTATCACTTCTCTGTCACTGTTAGACAGAGGCACAGTATACTAACCTCGAAAAAGGGCATAGCAAAATAAATTTAAAATGGGTGGCGAAAGCCAAACACATTCTGGCTAGGCTTATAAATGCCCTAGGGCAGATAGCCTAGTATGAACCTATGAACCTATGAACCTAAATGATGCTTTGATGTATTATCTGGTTCAGTTTGAAAACTCCAGTAAGGCTATAGATGCACTAGAACAGTTTTTGATTAGATATTGTGCTTTATGTTATTTTAATACTAGCATTATAAAAACAATACTATAGAAACCTAGAACACCTAACTTTATTATCTAAACATGCAAGAGAGCATTACTTTCACAAGGAGGTATATTATAGTAGTTAAGGGTTATTTGGATAAAATGAGAAAAGTACTGCATAATATGGTTTCACCTTATGTGTGCAAGTTAAATTAATATAGTAGGCATTTTTGAAGTCATTTACAGACATTAGCTGATACTATTTGAAAACAATATATGCTTGTTTTTAAACAGTGTTGATATATATTTCTTTGCATGGCTATTTTGGTTAGTAACTACTCCACAAAAAAATTTAATTTTGGAAATATTCAAATTTACTTGGATGGATTAAACAATCAGATATATTGTCAAAAGAAAGGGACAGCAATTGTTGTATGGCCCTTTCTATGTAAATTTACTGATGGAGCTATACTATATAGACGGCATTGCACACATAACTTTTATAAAAATGAATTGTAATTTTTCATTTTCTTGAAAATCCTGGAAAATCTTTAATTAGGAGTGTGTGTATTAGAAATATCTGTTTTTGTTTTCTTCAGGAGTTGGCATTTTAAACTTGAGAGCTCTTTCACACAGCCTGTATTATTTCTTATATTTACTACTATTGATATTATCATTTTGCTTCAATGGTTGTTCTGTAGCAAGAATCTTCCTTAATCTTACATATATCTATACTTATATATTTGTATATCTTCATCAATATATATGTCAATCTGTATATACTGTATAAATATCTATATATATATATATATATATATATATATATATATTTATATATATATATCTATATATATATATATATATATATATATATATATATAAAGCTATATACATATATATATGTGCGTGTGTGTGTGTGCGTGTGTGTGTGTGTGTGTGTGTGTGTGTGTATGTGTGCGTGTGTGTGTATATATATATATATATATATATATATATATATATATATATGGGTTATCTTCATTTGACTGACAACTCATTTGACTGAAACTCATTTGAATGAAATTCATTTGACTAACAAGTAATACATGCAGTGCACTCTAAGGCAAATCACAGGGATATGTCCTCTTCCCCAATGTAGTGCGACCCTGGAGTTAGTATATATAGTTGCGGGGTGGGGAGCAAAGCCCCCCCCACCTATTTTGGTTTAAATTCTGTACTTTTTGTGTTATATTGTTCTTTAAAACCAAACTAGGTGGGGGTCCCCCCCACACACCCCAGCATGGGGGACTGTGCCCCCCACACACCCCCAACTATATATACTATCTTCAGGGTCACACTACATTGAGGAAGAGGACATATCCCTGTTATTTGCCTTACAGTGCACTGCAAGCACTAGTTGTCAATCAAATGAGTTTCAGTCAAATGAGTTGTCAGTCAAATGAAGGTGATATATATATATGTGTATATATATATATATATATATATATATATATATATATATATATATATATATATATATACACATACACCTAAATATATATATATATATATATATATATATATATATATATATATATACATGTAGGAGTGTGCAGTAAAAATGTTTGACTAAAAAGACGGTGTTTGTGAGAATGTGCAAGATTCTATTATAGCAGGTAGTTTATGAAATCTATGAACTTTTGGAAATAAATGTCACACTCTGAAACCTGTTGGTCAAAATGGGCAGGTTAGGATTAGAGTCTGAGTATGGAAGGGAGATAGATTTAGTGTTGTACATGTATGGTGTTTTGCATGTTTTGTTTCCTTTTTTCTTGATTAGCAGTACTATTAGTGGAAAAGGTTTCTAGTTACATAATGTGTATGGTTAGGGGCAGGGGTGGGGTAGGGTAGGGTTAAGGTTAGGTTACAGACAGCACACACAAGTGAGGTGGTAGAGGTGTGAAGCCTCCCTGTTCATATTACTCATGTGTGCTAACCCTATCTCTGCCCTTAACTCTAACCATTCACATTATGTTACTAAACACCCTTTCTCTATCAGCACCACTACTCAGACAATGCTTATCTGAATTATGCAGCTGGAGTTTACTGATAATTGGAGAGTTGTCAACGTTTTGTGATTTATTCATTTTGTCACACATTTGTGTTGTCACTCATTTTTTTTTGGTCACTCCTTTATGATGCTCATTTGAGACAGCTAGATAGATGTGCAGTAGATAATTATAATTAAATTAGAACAAAGACAACCCAGATTTCAACTCATGAAATTTGAATTTCATTGTTTTTATTATTATGGATATTTAGAGAGTTTATTTTTTGTGTTTACAGGATGTGTTAATGGGCATCAGTTTTTTTCTTGATTTATTCAATTGTATTATATGTTAGATTTGGTTTGAAGTTTAAATATGAATTTTCTGCTTACAAGATTAATTATTTAGATGTTCTAATTGGTAGTGTGAATGGCATAATTGAGTCTAAGTTATTAATGTACATCTTTATGTTCCCTTTTCAGTGATAACAGATCTAATCCAAATGACTGCAATCATTCTTTACCATATGATGAGTTGTTACATGGAAGGCAGACACACAGTACTTAGAGTGATTTTCATGATGAGGCATTCCAAAATGATATTAATGTCTCTTGCCAGAGATTACAGTACAAAACATTTCAGGCAGACATACTGAAGCTTGGGGATGGGTAGATCTGAAGATTTGAAATGACACATTATTATAAATTAAGTCAGGATGCTTTAAAGATAGAATTAGTTGAGTTATATTATAGAATATAATGTTGAATAATAAAATTAAGAAGTTAGTAAAACAGTTTGGCTTTTGTTTGATGACAATGCAAATTTAAAACGTTTATTTCAAAAGCTTCATATATTTTCTTAAAAAAGAGGAAAATGCATTGCAGATTAGTTGGTGCATAGTGTTTTTAAGAAAGTATGTGCAGTAGTATCTGCAATGATTAATGACCACAGGTGTGCTGTCTCCTGTGATATTTGTAATGCCTGTCAGTATATAATATGCTACAATAAAAAATATAATATGATTGTAACTTGCAATTGTGTTAGTGTTGTTCATACACTTAAGTATACATGTAACAGGAGAAACAAAGCAAAAAGCAAAGCCTGGGTGTATAAACATTTAAGAGTTATAGTATTACAGCAAATCATAATGAATATAGTCCTGCTTTTCAACATTTTTGTCATTGCCACAGTGGAATGCCTGAAGGGCTTTCTGCTACAGTTAAAATCACATTAAATCAAAAGGCAGTCATATATATGCACAGATTTTGTTGAAAAAATGCTAATTTTGAAATTTCAAGTTTGAATTCAAAGAAACTGATGGTTTTAATTGGAAAGACGTTGGTGTAATGGATTATTTAATTAGTTAGTAATGTAAATAATTTTGTTCCTACTTCTGTTCATTTATTTGTGTTGCTATACCAGGAAAGCCTATGAGGACAAATGTTTTAATAAAGTTTTAAACTGCCACATTGTAGTTTAATTTATTTGGTCATTTATTTATTTATTTGTTCGTTTGTTCATTTGCATGTTTCCACCTAGATAATATTCTGAAGACTAGAATACACAATGAATAACATTTGGATGAATTACAAAATGTAGACAGGTACAGTTGGAATGTATTATGAGTAAATCAAGACAAGAAATCAAGTAAAGGATGAGTTTTTCTATGATGATATTCCATAACACTGGCATGGGACTGACAAGAGTGGGCTATTCTAGTCAGAAGATAAGATGATAGTTGTGATAAAAACAACATGTTTAATAATGTGTTACTAATAAGGTCATATTTAAAACTGGTAAATTAGTGCAACAGCTTTCTGTTGAATCACTACTAAGATAATAGATGGAAGATCTCAAATATGCTTTCAATGACATGAAGAAAATGATCACACCAAATGAAGTGCCCATCTTTAACACCTTTGTTGGGAAGGTGGCCTAATGGATAAGGTGTTTGCCTTACAAACACAAGGTACACGGTTTGAATCTTACAGGGGATAATTGGCTAGGCTTAAAATGGTTCGCAAGGGCAGTTAGCCTAGTACTAACCTATGAACAATTATTGAAGTATCACTTAACACATAGGCAAACATTTATATAAAAAGTTATTGACATATTCCTATTTGTAGGTATTACACATTACGTATATTCTTTCATATAATTATTAGCAATCCAGCAATATATTAATTGATCAGTTCCTGCCTTCTCTTAAACCTCACTCCTCCTCCAAAACATTTTTGCATGTATTGTTCCCACAATTTCCATTGTCTCTGTAAATTGTTCCTATCTTTTTCTAAAGATTCTGCTCCCAGTTCTTTTATCTCTGTTATAATGTTCAGTGCTTCCAATATAGTTAATTTAGACTTTGTTTTCCATTTTTGAGTAATTGCTTTTTAGTAGCCATTAAAATAAACTTTACAAGGCCTTACTATATCTAGACAATTTAGATCATGTATCCCAGCTCAAAAAATCATTTCCTAATCTATTTGTTCATCAAATATTTCTTACAGAGTACTCTGTAGTGATTTTTAAAGTCTGTCAACTCATTACACTTCCAAATCATATGTTCACAGTTACTTCTTTTATTCCTCATCACTCCACAAACATTTACCATCTACCCAAGGAAAAATTCTTTGGAGTCTGCTTGGGGTATAAAAATACTTATGCAAACACTTCCAAGCAACAATTCTAAATCTTCTAGGCATTATTGCATATTTGGGAGTCATGCACTTATACTCCCATTGTTTCCTTGTGAATGGCTTATCTAATTTTTCATCCCAATTTTTTCTAACCCCCTCTGATTAATTCATATACTTACTGTGCAACATTTTATATGCCCTACTAATCTGCCTTTTTTTAAAAGCAGCTTCTGTTATAGATTCAACTAAAAACTCTACCAGAGCAGGTATTTCACTTAGGATTTCCCTGTCCCTTTCTCTTTGTTATCCATATCCAAAAACAACAGCTTCAAGTTTCTCAGTTTTTTGTATTATCTTTCATTTAGTCTCTTCCTACATATCCTTAGCTGCCATAACAGAATCCTTTTTAACCCATACTCCTATATACTTCATGTATCATTTCCCCATAAACATTGGTATTACTGAAGCAAGTCACTTGTGGGTACATAGTTTCTAACTGTAGCCTTTAGTTTATCTTCATTAATTTTATATTCTGAAAAGAGATGAAACACTCTCGAGGTGTTCCACAACACTGAGATGTGCTTTTCTGGTTTTATCAGGTACCAGACAATATCACCTGCAAGTAAAGTCAACATTTCCTGATTGCCATGTCAATTATATCCTTGAGTTTCTGAGTCCCTTATTTTCTTTCCTAGTGGCTCTAAGTATAATGGAAATAACAAGGATGAAACAGGACATTCCTTCCTGTGTCCTCTGTTCAGATACAACTTATCAGAGAGAAACCCTCACACATTAATGTTTGCCTCCAATTCCTAATATATATCCTCCTAATAAACCTTATTGTATTAGAGAATGTATATACTTCCATTGTCCTACTCATAAAATCCCAGCTTAATCCATCAAAAGCTTAGTAAACATCAAGATCCACCAATAATGGCAGTATTTTCTTATATTCTGCTTCCCTCTGGACCATCCTCGATTCATTAATGCTGTCAAATGTTTGCCTTTCCATCACAAAACCACATTGATCACTGGTTATTTTAAATAAAACTAAATTATATACTGTTCTAGTAAATGCACTAAGGTTTTTAAGTACTAGGAAAACTTATTTTATTCTCTTCAAATAATTTCAAACTTTTATTTTTCTTGCTCTTGTACCTTTTAATGTCATGTTTCTCTCAGCAAACAATGACAAGAGCTCTTGAGATTTTTTTGCCTGGACCTGTAGTCAGCTTGTTTTCATGGAAACATAAGAAAAGAATGTATAAAGTTGCCCCAGCTGCAGAATTTGTATTTAGTTATGTATTTTATTTATTTACATTTGTTTACCGGGAAATTCCAACTGGACACGGGTCCTTTTTCAGCAGAGGCATGGTTAGAAAATCTCCACAGAACAATAAATGAGCAGCAGAATACTTGAACAACTGAATATATTTACACTAGCAAATAATACATACTGCATCAAACATTAAATATACATACAATATGAAACATAGTAATGAACAGATATACCAATACCTAGCTAGAGGCTAGGAATAAAGGTAGGATGTATATACATATAGCACTAAGCTCAAATGGATACTGTTTTAAACGGTTTACTATTGAAATGTCGATCCCGACATGTGCAACTCGTCTTGCACGAATGCGAAACTGCGATCGCCACTACACCGACTCCCAGATGTGCGAACGGCAAAACCTCGCCCCTATCCGACCCATGGTAGCATGGGTGTGGAGGTGTTGCATGGCCGGTAATGTCGATCGTCGAAGTTTTCACGGTTTCGGTTCGCTAGCGAACAGTTTTCGCAGTTTCGGTTCACGCAAACACGTCGATGAGGTCGCCGTTCGAACGAAGTGCATTCGCACATTCAATAGTAAACCGTTTTAAACTCATAACTAAATCTTATATACAAATATTGCACTAAACGCAAACAGATATAAAGCAAATGCGCCACACAAAGGTGGAACAAGCTAAAAGGGCTAATGTGATGGAAGGGGAAGGTAGAGGAGTAAGAGAGGAGACTGAGTGAGTGGTATACGTGGTAGTGAGAGGAAGCTATGTGTAAGTCAGTTGGATATATATTTGGACTTGACATGATGTGATGTAGTTAAGCATGTTATAACAGGTCTGAGAGAGTGAGTGAGGAGGGACGGGGAGGGTAAAGGATGAGCCAGAGCCTGCAGAGGAAGGAATGCAACTCGCACTGAACATTTGTTTGCTAAAGGAAAGCTTCTCATTATATTCACAGTGCTCCCCTATTCTTATAGCATGCATGCTTGCACAAGAAATTTGTTATCTGAGCAAGCCAAAAGCATTAATCCAGTCATCCACCTGCAAAAGTAAGAAAAAAACTCTACATATATGACAATCTGTGCACTTTTACACCCCATTCTCATTCCCAGCAGCCCAAGATTATAGCGTATTAACTTGAGCATGCTTTTGTCCAGCTTTTCTTCTCTTTTAACAATGTCATTTCTACATTTCTTAAAACTAAAAAAGGAAAACACAACACAGCACTTTAGTATATTTATCACATACAACAATCACTGAAAATGCTTTACTATATAACATACATGCAAGTACTTTTAAGAAAAAATGTTTTGCTTAGAGTTTCCCTTTTCTTTCCTTTTTCCTTCTTTTTTTTCTTTTAGTGTCCTTCTAAACATTAATGACACGAAGTGGGGCATATGTCTTTCAGTCCTCCCCATGTTTAACAAACGTTACAAAAGTCATATCTTTCTCAGCCAGTTTTTTTTTTGTAAAGTCATGCTTCAGAAATGTGATTGATGCTTTGTAGTCTCACATTTATTCATTAATCTTAGTGCTGCTGGTCGTCATTCTGTTCATCTTCATCTCTCAACCCCAGACTCTGGTTCAAACCCAAAGTACTCCCAATTCTTCTAGTCAACTCCTGTGCTTTTTTTCTTTTAGGCATTTTCCTTTGGCACACTGGAAAAGGATTTATAGCCAAAGTTTCTCTGATGTGTATACACACACACACACACACACACACACACACACACACATAAGTATATGATATCTAGCACATCTGTCTACTGCAAGCTGGCAAGAGGGATGTTTGACAACTTGCATATCACTATGCTCTCACCATTGTACTGGGAAATAAGCAGGCAAGCAAATATATTGATGCTCATTACAAACAATGTACAAATGGAGTATTTAAAGAAAAATCTGAAAAGCGTACATGCAGCTGCCTACCTTAAGCAAGTTGTTGAAAAAGAAAAACAGAGACAGTTTCTCACAATTATACAGAAACTCATGCACACTCTCTCTCTCTGTCATACACACACACACACACACACACACACACACACACACACACACACACACACACACACACACACATCACACAGGTGCACAGCAGTTATAGCTTCATTCTTAATTGTCTACTCCTCAGATGTAGAACAATAACACACTGGCAGCAACCAAAAACATGCACTGAACAACAAGAGGAAACAATATGTGAATAAAAATCAGTGCAACTACCACAGCTAACCATGGCTAACCATATAAACTTGAATAAAAGAAGTACAAGTCATAAAATAGATAAGCATTTTCACATTACTAAGAAAACATGTTCAGATTTTCATCTGACAAACTGACAGATTTATATTGGACATTACTGATATGCTAAAAAACAGTATCTTTGAACTGGAGACTAAATTATTTAAGCTAAAATCTTTGGAATATGAGAACTTACTATATTTTGAATATTGTGTTGGCTTTAAACAAGTTCCTTTGTGCCTTCGTTTATACAAATTTCCTAACAGAATTACTAAAAATGTCTAGTAGATTTATATAATAATAGTAATAGATTTCATTGCTGGATTCAACATTGTAAAAAATGTATTTGAATATATGTGATTCAAGTATGTGAGAAGGGACCTTCAAATTTTTAACCAACACTGAATGCCTGTTTGTTATTGGATGTGAGTAGTCATGTGATTGGAGTTTTTTGTTATTTAAATTGTGATAACTGACTGCCTCAAAAAACTCCAGCTTTACTCCGTAGCATATCACCTACTCCGAGGTGATCTCTGCCTAACATATAAAGGTATGTCAAACCCAGAGCTGTTGGACATGCTACACCTAAAGAAATCCCAATCCCTCCAAGCTACATGCTCTAGGGACCTAAACCTTGTCACCACAATAAACAGGACACACTGGAGGGATAGATTCCTGTCCCAGAGACTTCCTATACTCTGGAACAAGCTACCCATCTATGTCAAGCAAAGTTCTTCATTAGCTCTCTTCAAGAAAAATCTTGATGAGTGGATGGGAAATAGGAAATACACCCCAGGGATCACTTCTGTGTCTCTGCTGGACAGTAGCACAGAAAAATATCTTTTTTGGGTGGAGTAAGCTATGGAACCTTGCTGGCTAGGCTTACGTAGGCCCTTGGGCTGATAGCCTAGTACCTACCTATGAACCTATGAACCTATGAACTGAAGGTATCATTGTTTGTGAAGAAGTCTTAAACATATTAAAAAAGTACTTACAACTTATTTTTTCTGCCATTTCTTTTCAGTAGAAGTTCTATTATTTCTGTTCATTTTGTCAACATAAATTGACTCACAGGTGTCACAATGAGCTAAACAGACAACATTTTTCAACTTACAACTAAATCTGGCCTTATTGTCTATAATCCTTCCAGTATTTTTTATAATAAAAATTTGGCTTTTCGACAAATATCTACACTGTTTACACACTTGGCAACTATATGTGCCATATGGTCGAGAACTCTCAGTTAAAGGTAAATTATCAGACTGAGTAAAATATGAAGCCAAATTGTAAGCTTTATGAAATTTAAAGGTGGGAGCAACATCCACTACATGCAAAAGACCATTGTTACCTTGAACAATTTCTGACACTGCATCTAATAGACTCCATGTCATTACTCATGGGAAACATAAAGGAATGTTAATGGGGGACTATGTTAGTATGTGGCTTAACTGAATAATGACAACACAAAATAGGTTGGATTTTATCAAACCTATGGTCAATAACCTCATTATAAATACTAGATAAAGTTTGAACTGGATAACCTCTATCAAGAAATAACATCTTTAAAAAACTTGCATCCTTTATAAAAACATCATCACTGATTAGTTTGGTCAATCTAATAAATTGTCCCTTGGCAATATTCCATTTCATAGGTCTAAATGAATAATCAAATCCAAAAAATTAATAAGGCAACCTTTAGCACTTATAGCAAATTAAAAAAAATAGTGTTATTATTAGTGATTTCAAAAAGTATTAAAAAGTCATCCCAAGTGCCATTCCATAAAACAAATTAAATCATCTCTGTATCTTCAATAGAAACTGACAAATTGAAACAAAAGATGTTTAACTAGGAAATCCTGTTCCACCAAGCCATAACACGGTTTGCAAACACAGGTGCCATTCTACTGCTCACTGTGACACTTCTCAACTGTTGAAAAATATAATTTTGAAACATAAATAATTATTAGCCAAAACTACTTTCAGTAGTAGACAAATGGTATTAATTTAGCAATTTTCAAAATTAGTGAATTTGCTATGATACAAAGAATCAAAGTCAATACCACTATCACAATCTTATTGTATATAAAGGGATCTACTTTTACTTACAGAAATCCCACTTCATCAAACTTCATAATTACAAGACAAAGTTGCAGAATATGTAGTTTCACGAACACCTGGATCACCATAAAATAACTCTGGGAAATGAACCATTCAGCCACCAAGGTGAAGTCTGCACTTTCCTTCACTAGAGTACAATTTTGGAGTTGGTATATTTATTTAGGGGTGTATTTGGGGTGCAGCCCCCCACACACACATGGTGTGGGTTTGATTTGCTTTGGTTTGTTGTTGAAGTGTTGCTGGACAAGTGGTTAATCTTCTGGAGTTATTTTATGGTGATCCAGTTGTTCCTGAAACTACATCTTCAGCAATTTACTCTCGTTATGAAGGTCGACAAAGTGGGATTTCAGTAAGTAGAAGTAGAGCTGTATAAATATATAACATCAATAGTAACAAACATCATTTCAGCTCCTGTAAATTGATAAGTTTTAAGTAAATCCAAACAAATCCAAGAATCCTGCAAATAATAAGGGGAATTTCTACTATAGGATTCAATAGACTCTCCAAATAAATAGCTATACACTCAGTTTTACTCCTTCTGGCAGAAACTATAGACCAAAAAGGAAAGTTATTGGCATCCTTATGAATATTGGGATGCTAAAAGTAATCCCAACCTTAGGATAATCATTTTTTAAGAATTCATACGTGGAAAAATTAATAGACTCCTGGCTAAGTAAATCAAAAAATAATGCAGGGAGGAGAGGAGGCTGAATGGCTAACTGAAAGCAAGAGTATTTTAGAGCTCCATATAACTAGTTAAATAAGACAGCAAAAATATTCTTTTTTTTCTTCAAAGTATAAAATCTTATAGATAAAGGACTAATTTACATAATTAGAAACTTTGGTAAAGTTTTACAAATAATTTCCTGTCAAAAAGCTTGGTTATATATTCACTTGCTAAAATGAGCAACTCAAGGAATTCTCACCAGGATGCTGCCTTAAAAAAGGAACTACAACAGATGGCATCTACCCTGCAGGAGGTGTCTTTGAAGATGGATGATTTTAAAGAGAATCTAAAAAATCTTAAAACAAGCAGTCAGAAACAGGCTGACACCCTCAAGGAAATGCTACAACAACACCAGACAAGGATAACAGGAATAGAGGTTTCTCTAAATGACTTAGAAAGCAGACTTAAGGAGGAGGAAACACAGAAAGAACTGCTTCTAATACAAAACACTTGGTTGGTTAATAAAGTAGATGACTTGGAAAATAGGGAGAGGAGAAATAACATCAGGATTTTTGGATTACCTGAAAACACAGAAGGTGAGGATTTATTTCCTTTTTATCAAACTGGATCCCTGACTTTTTAAATTTAAAAGAAGGACTTTCCTTTGGCATTGAAAGGGCACACAGAGCTCTTGGAAAACCTGCCACTAACTCAAACTCTCCTCCTAGGTCAATAATTATCAAATTTCTTTCATACTTGGACAAGGAACTGATTTTAAGATCTGCTTGGAGGAA
The DNA here is from genome assembly GCF_019279795.1 of Protopterus annectens. NCBI lineage: Eukaryota > Metazoa > Chordata > Ceratodontiformes > Protopteridae > Protopterus > Protopterus annectens. Next base: position 1,688,126,779 of record NC_056731.1, on the reverse strand, counting down.
GGCACCTCTAAAATATAAACAGAGCCTGATAAGATTTGATAACAACTATTCATCTAGAATAATGGAAGAAAGGAAAAAAAGTATGGCCAATGATAAAGTTTCTGAAACAAAATAACATCTAGGCACAACTTGCATATCCAGTTAAGATACGAATATTGTATGCCAATGAGATGAGGACTTTTATTGACTTAGAGGAAGCCTCTTCATTTATTAAAACTAATAATGTGATTACTTTACCAGAAGATACGGATTGGACGTCACCTTCTCTCAAGAGAATAAAAGAAACAAATGTCTGGACAGATGTCAAAAAGAAGAAGCAAAAGACTGATGCTGTTACAGCCAAATCTCTCAAAGCATCTACTATGATATGAATTGAATACAAGACAGTCTGCAGCATTGACAGGACAACCACGGCAGTGAAATTAATAACAAACAGCAGTAGAAAACATATATAAATGTCCGTATAAAGTACTGAAATGCTTATAAAAAACTTAAACGTCCAACTGGCAAAAAAGTTTTTGGTGTTATTGTTGTTACAATATTTACGCATATGTATTTATTTATCTTACACTGGTTAGGTTCTAATAGCATTTTAATAATAGAGATATATATCCTCTATATATATATATATTTCTTATAAGTTGATTTCTTATAAGTTGATTGTTGGTATTAATTCTATTTGGTTTTTTAAAAAGTCTATTTATACATGTTTAGAATTTTAAGCAACGTATTTTATTAATTTGTTTCTGTATATCAATTAAGGAAGTGATGTCATGTCTTTGATTAAGCATCTGGTATTTAAATGCTTGTTTGAATGAAATTTGTAAGTCTGATGAAGCCCTTGTGGTGAAAGCGCTCACTTTTGTTAATAAAATTGTATGTTTTGCCAGTTGGACGTTTTAAGTTTTTTATAAGCATTTCAGTAATTTATACGGACATTTATATGTTTTCTACTGCTGTTTGATATTACTTTCACTGCCGTGGTTGTCCTGTTGATGCTACAGACGGTCTTGTATTTTATTCTTCTATTAATCATAACAGCATCCACGGGATGTTTATTCCTTTGGGGTTACCTGTGCTTTTACACTTATATGATATGAATTGCTTTAACATTACTTTAAAAGACCAATTCTACTGCTTGGAATTTTAAAACAAAGGTAACTAACTACTGTAATCGTTATCAATATTTTTTGAAAATAGATGACACATGAGAGTTTTCACATTACCTCAAGTATGTAAAATAGGGTACTTTTCTTTCACAGAATGAGGGATATATAGCACATAAATTATTTATACTGTAAATCAACATACATAGTATATGTGTATTTTCTCTTAATTTTCTCATTTCTTTCTCTCTCTTGTCTCTTTTCTCATTATTTGTTTTAACTGCATCTTGTCTCCCTTTCTAAATTCTCTCCTATTTACTATATTAATATAGACTGTATATATTTAATAACTCACTATCTATACATAGATAAATGTTGTTGTTGTGTCTTTCGGCTTTTCCCGGTTAGGGGTCGCCACAGCGGAACTCCGGTCCACTAATGATTGGCAGTAGATTTTTACGTGCCGAGTTGCCGGCCCTGACGCACAACCTTCAACGAAGGTACGCCCATTTATGCATGTCTCCACACAGAAGACACTCTAGCTAAGGATCGAACAGGACAACGTTTTACTGTGAGGTGACAACGCTACCGCAGCACCACCTTGCCGGCCCTGACACACAACCTTCAACGAAGGTACGCCCATTTATGCATGTCTCCACACAGAAGACGCTCTAGCTAAGGATCGAACAGGACAACGTTTTACTGTGAGGCGACAACGCTACCGCAGCACCACCACCGCAGTAAGTTGAAAAATATTCTCTATTTACCTAACTGTGACATCTGTGAGGCATGTTATGTTGGCAAAATGAACAGGTCATTGTCAGAAAAGGTATATGAACATGTATTAGCTATCAGAGATAAAGATTCAAACATAGTTTAGTGTATTATACTTCCAGAAAATTTAGTTTATTTTTTTGTCTTAGATACATTATATTGTAGTAGAGGAATGATTTTATTAGTATGCTTGAAAGTAAGGAATCTAGGTGGCAGATTTTGTTAAATGCTGATAAGCCTTCTGGTTTAAATGAAAGTGTTAACATTAAATGTTTTTAAAATCAGTATGTATTTAGTAGACAATTGTATTGTTTTAAGAAGCTTTTGCTGAATTTTTGGTTTGAGATGAACATGCAACTGTTACGTACGTCTTTGTTTCAAATTGACTGATGGTGTATTGGACTTGGTCTGATGATGTTCTTGTTATCTATTAAAGAACAAAAGTACTTACCAGTCTACATTAGTTGTTGTGTTTCTTTTTTTTTTTTTTTTTTGCTTGTTGCAGTATCCAGTGCCTGGTTTGTGGTTTTTCTCACACTATTGTTGTGTTTTTTGTTGTGTTTAGTTTGTTGACCAGCTTCATTGTCAGACTATACATTTTCTTCTGTTCTGGTGCTAGTGGAGCTATTTGGCTTGCAAAGATATACAATATCAAGTAAAGCAAGGCACCTAATGGTGGAGAAAGCAAGGCATAAATTGCCCAGCAAGAGCCTATAACAAATGAGAAAAGGGATAGGGTTTGAAACTCTTCCTGATAGCTCGTGAAATTTAGGCCAACATTCTTCTTGGTTATGACCCTCTGAGGGCTTTCCAAAGGGGGTAATAATTATGGAGCACAAAAATGGAAGGTATGTCTTTAGATATGAGTTGTGCTAACCAAATGATTTTCTGACTACTGTTGCTACATGGCGGTTGAAGTAGAGGGAATTACCAACCCATCTTCTAAGACCCTGGACTACATTATAATTTTTATAACTTGTACAAAGTTCTCTTTCCAAAAAGAAAAATGAACTTGGTCATACCCATTCTTTAAAACATTAACTCAGCACTATTTACTTCCCCACAGATGTAACTGTAGCCATTGACCTTCTTCTAGGCCACCTATGCAATTTTTCCTAACATGGACAAGGGCTTCTGCATTGATAATGCTTTTGTAGATCTAAAAATGGCCTTTCACTCCATCAGTGTTCTCCCTTAACTCTCTTTCTTGGATTGCTGATCCAACAATACATTCCAGATGAATCACAATAATGTACTGTCCTCTTTCTCATCTTCACCCCTCCTCCAAAGAATTTTATTCATGTGTGCTAACCCACAATCTGATCCTATCTCTAACTTCAATCCTACACATTACCTCATGAAAAAATGTTTTCCTAACAGCAACACTAAACAAGAAACTCAGACAGATTTCACATATCTTATCACACACACACACACACACACACACACACACACACCATAACCTAATACAGAGGAAATACAGCTTTCTTGCCATAACACTTACCTTAAGAATGAACAAAACAAAACAAGGGAAAACTAGTTGCACAGGAGTGATTACTCTTGATATCAGCATAGGAATTATTAAAATATGTTGTTGTCAAAACTTACTTAAGATCTGTATCAAAGCTAACCTTACATTCATATTAAAAAACAAGAAAACAAGATTCAAGCTAGTATTGCTTGTTTAACCATGGTTTATTAAGTTAAAACAAGAGATTTAATATAAGTTGTTATGTTACTGTTTCCTTAACATGGGAATGCTCTTAATGAAGTGTGTAGACTGAGTCTGGGTTTCCAAAAAGCTTTATGTTTACTCTGCCATTAAAGTTCTTTTTTTCTCCGGCTCTGCATTCAGATTGCCTTGCAATGGTCATGAAACAGAGTCTATCAATAACATGAAAAACTCACTTCTCACAGTTTCTGAAGACTTGGGCATGTCTGACCAGAGGTGGTCGATGTTTTAAGTGTAATGTCTGAGAGCTGTTTGGTCCCTCTTTTCTAGAGAAGATTTAATTATTCTTGAAATGTAGAATGCTTTGCATTTTGTGCAGCTTACTTGGTGTATCACAACGTTACTATTGCAGTCATATCTGTTAGTGCAGACATATTTCTTTTTTGAGTTTGGGCATAGAAAGTAATTATTTTGATTCATAAATGCACAACATCTGCAACTCAGGGGGTTGCATGGATAGGTACCCACCTGCAGCTCTGTGAATGCAGTGATTTCTTTTTCTAGCCAGCTACCCAGCTTCTAATATTTCTTGCTTTTCAATAAATTAACAATGGTTGAACATCTAGAACATGACGGATATATTGGTTTCGCCTTCTGATACCCAGTTTTTGACCATTTTTCTTTTTATTACATGTGAATCCTTAGAATATGTTAGGATCATGCTTTATGTTTGTCATTGCCTTCACTGAAACTTTGCTGCATGGCCTGTGATGGATTTCTTCATGTGTGTGTGTGTGTGTGTGTGTGTGTGTGTGTGTGTGTGTGTGTGTGTGTGTGTGTTGAGGGGGTTAAGGACAGCTGGATCTGTATTCTGTTTGAGGATTTTTATGGGTCCCAGTATGTTGGCCATCAAATTAACATTGTATCTTCTTTCCAGAAAGTCTTGCTGCAGTTTATCTTTGTTGATGAAAAATAAATCCATCTCTCCAGAGACACTGGCTGTTCTCATTCCTTGTGATTTGATGAGATTTTTTTTTTAGTAATTTTGGGGTGCATGCTGTTCATATATAAAAGTAGATTCACTTGTGTAGGTTTTCTATGTAGGTTATTCTTCAGCCTCTCCTCATTTGTGTCCTTATAGATAGTGATGTCAAGGAATTCCAGTTTGTCGTAGCTATAGAGGCATGTAAAGTGTAAACAATTTGTACTGTTTTTCCATGTAGGAGAAGCTGTGCAACTTGTCTAGGGCCTTTCCATTTGGTAATGATACCTTCAATAGAATGTTAGCAACAAAGCATGCATTCATAGAATTCTGAGGAAAAGGGGGTGTTCTCTTCCCATCTAGCCAAGGGTGTGCTGGCTAGGCTGGGGGCCATAGTGCTCTAATTGCTCTTCTCCTTGGTTGCTCCATTTCTGATTGAAGTGAAAATAGTTATTAGTAACTATGATGCCCAGTGCTATTCCCATTAGCTTTAATTCCTCTATGTTTTTGTTGGTCCTTGACAGCATCAGTAAAGTAATTATGAGGAAGAACAGTGCATAGGGTTTCCACGTCAAGCGCGACTAGTACAGTCTCTTGTATTGTTATTCCTTTGATTTTTTTCAAGAAACCCAGCAAGTCCAAAATAAAGGAGAGATCACTCCTAGCAAGGTCTTCAATCTTAAATTCTATATAAATGAACAATGACTCAGTGGCTGAACCACATCCTGTAAAAACTAGGGAAGAAGGAGGGTTTATCCACATGTCTGTGAGGTTTTGGTATGTCAAAAATGATGGTGTCCTTAGATAAAGATCAACCAAAATATAGATAGATACAGGGCTTGATTCATGAATGTCTAGTTTCCATGCTGCTATTGTTTGTGCATTGTGGCATGACACACACACAATAGCATACTAGTTTGTATTCATTAAAAGTCTCTACACTCCAAACAAAGGTAAATAGCAGATTATGCTAATCAAAGCATAAACAGCTGAATTACATTATAATTAACCAATCCAAGATGGCAGAGCAATTCAGGAAACTACAAAGTAACAGACAAGAGACTATATAGCCTTTTGCCACAAACACCAAAACCTACCAGAATACAGCCAACATCATACTTAGAAAAAAAAGCTTCTACTGCTCTCTTGTATGTGCATGTGTAACAGGCTGCTGATAGACCTCATCCAAGGAAAAGAAGATTGTTCAGACCCCATTTAACATATCATGGACTGCACAATATTGAAACAGTAGAGTGATACATGGTTGATAGAGAAACACTACAGGAAATCTGCAACCTCTGCCATCCCCACCTAGGACCCAGGGGAAATCGAAAAGAATCTATACCAGTGAAAATTAAGGTATTTGTAGCATTAAGAATATTAGCTAATGGTACCCACAGACAATATACTAGAGGGAGTCACAGGCCTCAGCCCCCAGAATATTGCACCCATGTCTTAATGCTATGACACAACATGCAAGGGAATATATCTATTTTCCACATACACCAGAGGACAGCGCAAACACAATGCAGGAATTTTATGTTGTAGCACACCTCCCTGAAGTTTTGGGCATCATATACTGCACTCACATAGAAAGAAAAGTCTCAACTGGTGAACAGGAAAGGACATACATCAACAGAAAGGGGTCACACTGAATCAACTGCCAGGTTGCTGTAATACCAAAGGGAATCATCCTCAACGTCTTCGTAGGCAATCCATGCACTTACCATGAGTCATGCATTTGGTATACCTCACATCTTTACACAAGACTTGCTAGGGCTGATGTTCCACAAGGCCATCTGCTGATTGATGCAGATTATGCACTGGAACCATGGCTCATGACATCCATCAGACACAGGATGAATACAACAATGCCCATACTTAAACTGGAAACATTGTAGAACAAGTGCTTGGCATGCTGAAGTCATGGCTCCACTTCCAGACACATCAAGTACTGCCCTGCAGTACAACCCAGGCATCTGTTCAGAAAATATCACAGTCTGTGCTATGTTGCACTTTATCATCTTGAGGAAACATCTGCAACTGGGACAGCAAGGGCAAGGACCACACATTTTTGCACCACAGGCAAGGCCAGTACCTCCAGCATACACAGAAGAGGATTCTTAGGGAGAACTTCCAACTGCAGAGGTAGCTGGTAGATGTAGCATGCACAATATGCTCTTGCACTGGCAGAGGCAAAGGATAACACATGCACTCACCACCTGAGACTCAAAGATTAGGGCACAACTTCAGTAATTAACAGGCTAAGAATAGCACACACCAGTGAAGGAATGCACATAACAACCTAAGTACATACAAATATTAAAAGTGATACCATCCGATGTCCACAAACTTTACTTACCCATGTAAAGTCTGTGTATGGATAGCATCAGACAGAGATAGCCCCAAAGGACACAAATCATAAATGCAGTAATGTCAAGGTACATGTGGAACCTGTATTATACAAACACATTTGTAACAAGGTAAATTACCTGCATACTGCCAGTCAAGATGTACTCAGTCAGAACCTATATGAGGTGTCCACCAATGGCATTCTTGGCTTATAGGAATAATATTTGCAATATACAGGTACTTATTGTACACAATAATTGGCATCAAGCTGTTCACTTACCCAGTGTGCACAAACCAGTAAAAAGGACAATTATATCAACAGTTTCACAAGTTGAGCAATAAGCAGGAATGTAATATAACTGATTTGAATGCATGACTTAAGGTACTAAATGAAAAAAGGCTTCTGAAATAAGTATTTAGAAAATTATCCAAAATTCTGTTATGTAATAAATATGCATACAATCAATATGCTGAGGAAACACTCTCTTAGCTATTCACTTGGTACATCAGACATGTATGCTACCCTAAGTCAAACCGAAATGAACAAAGTGCATGGCACAGTCATCATCATTTGCACAGGATGTGGGGGGTGGGCAATAGGCCAAGGCTGACAGCAAAATAGTGACTGTGTGTGAGTAAGAAACACAGAACATTCAGTAAAGAATGAAATATCTCAGTGCCACTAACAGAATATATATTCTAATCAACATTAAGGTTTGCTTAGCTTGCATATGTGTATGAGTTGGTATGAGCAGTTTTTTGTAAAATGTGTGTGTGTGTGTGTGTGTGTGTGTGTGTGTGTGTGTGTGTGTGTGCGCGCGAATGCATCCACGCGGGCGTGTGCATGTGTGCATCTGCATGAACAGAATAAAGCTCTGTGCTAGCACTACTTCCTGGCATGTCAGACAGGTGTGAGCCATGCATGGTAGAGTTGTCAGTTCCGCGTTGTCACTCCTGACCATATGAACCGCCTCACCAAGAAGTTCCACTACCACTCCCACATCCCTGGTTCAATGTTTGGGAGGGTACAACCTGAATGTGAGCAATGTCTGCTCAACATGTCTGCTGCTATTCACAACTACATCCAAGACCACAACCTGGTGGCCTATCACATCTGGGTGTGGATATTTCTATCATGATGCAATGGAAATAGTGCCAGTAAGGGAGCAGTATCTGGCAGGATGTTGAGGCTCTACTGACACATGGATGCCAACCCTCTCCGGCATACCATCACAGACACTGACCAATCCAGTATGTCACTCATACTATCCAATGTGTTACCCACATGGTTGAGGCAGTCACTCCATAGCAAATGATAACACAATACTGTGATGTAACCATCCTACATTGGAAAGCAGAGCAAGAACTGGCATGTGCAGTATACCAACTGTGAATTTTTAAAACTGCATACATATCAAATTTTTTTCAGTATTGTAAATTGAAATACATTCAATATATGAACATGTAAGAAGTTTGTGAAGAGGACAAACATATGTTTTGAAATAATGCAGTACTTTGTAGAACAATCTCCTCCAAGTAACCAGCAGTAATGGTCTGTCTCTATCAAATCAGTCTCCCCTGCTTCCACTTCCATAGTTATACCATTTATTACCTTTATATAGTGTATATTCAGCCCTTTGAGCAATGTGAAGATGCAAATGAGGTAGGAAATCAACAGCATTCCTAAATACAAAAACAAATCACTTAGTGTGGGAAATGTAAACATGGTATAAGTAGCTACATGATTGCATGCACACTCCTTAGGACTGCGAGGAGGAGCAATGACAATTGATAACTGCTAATAACCTGCAACTCTCACTGATTGTTCCGACTACAGCATCAAGGAATACTTCACTGATTCTTATCTCTGAAGTATGTCTCTATCATGCAGAGCAGACTTAAAATAAAAAGTGTAAGCACCATAAGAGCTATGACAACTACCTTAACAACACTGATATCCTTGAAATAAGAGCACATTCTCCATCCTCTACTTGAAGTTTGTCTGAAATACTGATCAACTATATTACACATTGAAACAAATATGCAAATAAATGACCATGATGCTGCATTTCTGCAGTTAAGCTGAGAGAAGGGGAAGATGCTCAGAAAATAAAGAGATGAAATAAATGTCAGTGTTGACAACTTGATGTTAATATGTTGTATACTATTATTAGTGTAAAGCATTTGTCAGTATCACACACTGAGCTAGATAAATTCACACAAATGTGCAAGGAACAATTTCTGATCCTGTGTTGATGGCAAAGTGGGATAAGAAACACAAATGAGTAAGAGTTGTTACTGCACTAACTTGAGGGTTCAAATCTATATAGTGTGCTGTCTAACCGAGTTAATGCATTTTTCTGAGCATATGATCATGTTACAATACACAGAGATCTAGGAAACTTCACAATCCTGCATTTTCAATACTATACCCTCATATACGTTACTACTGACAAATGTATATTTTTTTGTGTACTTCATTTGTGTGCATTTTGGCAAAGCACATTTTAGCCTGGCACCATTCTGAAGCAGTGAATGGGAGTCCAATGTCCAAGGTACAGACTGAGAGGATGCAGGGTTTGGATCCAGCTTGAAGCTGCATGCTGCTTGGAATGTTTACAGCAGATATGAAATGGTAGCTTGTGTTTTGTTTTGTGGAATAAAAATTGTTATATGTATTCTTTTGCCTCTGTAATTTCAGCACTGCTTAGCAGAGTGTCAGGGGGCTCACAGCTGAAGGAAAGAGTGAACAATGTCATTTCTGCAATCTTCATTAGTACAAATAGTTTTGTTACCACTACACAGTATTATCAAGGAGTGAATGATGTGCACATACTGAATATGTGTTGATGTGGCAGAACCTGCAACTGCAGTGACTTTGACTGCTTAACAGAGCTACTCTGAGATTCATACCTATATAGTTTGAAGGAAATGTAGAAATTATTACTCTAAATTTAAGACTTTCATCAGTACTTTATATACTTTTTTTCTGTTTCTTGCCTTGTGCAGTTGCTCCCCGCTGAGCAGTCTTACCTGCTTAAGAAAAAAAAATGAAAAATCTTCATACTCTCACAGCAGTAAACTTGTGTGTGTGTGTGTGTGTGTGTGTGTGTGTGTGTGTGTGTGTGTGTGTGTGTGTGTGTGTGTGTGTGTGTGTGTATAGCATAATGTAAATATGATTTTAACTACTGCTGGTCTCAATTAAGTAATAGCCCTGAGTAACTTTTATACTGCAGTGTGAGTCCACATCAATATCAGACAATTATCCCAACATCATCTTCTCTGCAACACAATGCTGACGTCATCCTATATAAAGTGCATTCTCACACTATAAAAGTCAGGGTTCTAAAGTGGTGCTTACTTTGACCAATGTGTCCTCTAGTTTGCATAGATAGGTAGTAAGGGGTTTTCTAACCTTATAGCAGTCAAATTGTGTGCATGGAGTTGTGTAAATATGACCTTAATTACTACTGGCCCCAATAAAGTAGTAGCCCTGAGAAATGTTTACACTACAGGGTGAGTCTCAGTCAGTGTCAGACCCTTCTCCCAACATCATCTTGTCTGCAACACGATGCTGATGTCATTCTCTATAAAGTGCATTCTCACACTATAAAAGTCAAACTTCTGTGTTGGTGCTTGCAATAAGCATTTTGTTCTGTAGGTTGTTTAAATACCAAAGGTAGGTGGTTCTAATCTGACAGCAATCAAGTTTTGTGTGTATGCAGTTGTATAACTATAACTTTAATTACCACTGGCCTTAATGAAGTAGTAGATGTGCGGAACTTTTACACTGCATGGTGAGTCCACCCCCCTTTCTAACATCATTGTCTCTGCAACACAATGTTGATGCCATCCTCTATAAAGTGCAGTCTCACACTATAAAAGTCAGATTTCTGTGGTGGCACTTGTGTTAAGTACTGTGCCCTCTAGGCTACATAGTTATATAGGGAGGGAGTTCTACTCTGACAGCAATCAACTTGTGTGTGTATCGCATTATGTAAATATGACCTGACCTATTGCTTTCCTCAATATAATAGAAGCCTACAGTTAATTTTACATTGCAAGCTGAGTCCACATCAATGCTAGATCCTTCCCCAACATCATTTTCTCAGCAACACAACTCTGACGTCATCTTCTATAATATGTACTCTCACAATGTAAAAGTCAGAGTTGTGTGGTGGTATGTACTGTGTTCTCAAAATTGTGTAAATGCATAATAGGTAGGGGTTTTAATCTCACAGCAGTCAACTTGTGGGTATATATGCAGTTGTGTAAATAAAACATTTCCTACTGCTGGCCTCAATCAAGTAATAACCTCTCATTAATTTTACACTGCAGGGTGAGTCCATATCAATGTCAGAAACTTCTCCAAATATCATCTTCTCTGCAACACAAGTTTGCTCTCATCCTCTACAAAGTGCACTCTAACAGTATAAATGTCAGACTTTTGTGGTGACATTGATGTGAAGTACTGTTTTCTCTAGGATGTGTAAATACATAGGGAGGGGTTCCAATATTACAACAGTTGACTTGTGTGTGTATAGAGTCATGTAAATATGTCCTTAACTGCAGCTGGCCTCAGTATATCGGTAGCCCTCAGAAACTATTACACCTCAAGGTGAGTCAATATCAATGTCAGATCCCTCTACTAACATCATTGTCTCTGCAACACAATACTGATGCCATCCTCTATAAAGTACAGTCTCAAACTCTAGAAGTCAGACTTCTGTGGTGGCGCTGTGATCTCTAAATTACATTGTTGCTCAGATAGGGGGTGCTAATTGTGCAGCAGTCAACTGTTGTGTGTATGGAGTTGTATAAATATGATCTGACCTGCTGCTGCCTTTAATGAAAAGTATCCTGGAGTTAATGTTTACAGAGTGAGTCCACAGCAACGTCAGACCCTTCTATGCAACACAACACTAATGTAATCATCTATAAAGTGCACTGTCACACTATAAAAGACAGACTTCTGTAGTGGTGCTTTCTTTAAGTACTGTATTCTCTAGATTGTGTAAATAGATAGAGGGCTCTAATCTCCCCCAATCAACATGGGTGTGTGTGATGGTGGGCCCATAGCATAAATGGAAGTTTAATTCAACAACAGTGCTCCTTTGACTCCCATTTGTGAAAAACATTTATATTGTCAGATCAATCCAACATCCCCTTTGTACTCTGTCTGCAAGCATACAGTCTACAGAACACTAATGAGGTCATTTCAATAATGCACTTTCACACCATTAAAGTTTGACCTCTCATGTGGCACATGCATTGTGGCACATGCATTTAATACAATTGTGTCAGTCAATAGATAGGGAGTTCCACTACAGCAGTGAGACTCTCCAGTGTGTGTGTGTGTGTGTGTGTGTGTGTGTGTGTGTGTGTGTGTGTGTGTGTGTGTGTGTGTGTGTGTGTGTGTGTGTGTGTGTGAATGCAAATGAAAGCAGGAATGTCTTATACCTCTTAATGTTAACAGCATCTACAATTCCACAAGGAAGGGTCTTCATCAACAGAAAGGGGTTCCACTTTGTTAACTGCTAGGCCATACATAATGCTAGGGTAAACATGCTGAATGTGTGTGCTGGAAACCCTGGCAATTACCTTAACTCCCATATCTGGCACACCTGACTGATGATGACCATTAGAAATGCACACACACTCACAAAGGAACATTATAATGAGGTACATGCTCAAACAAGAAATATCATAGAATGTGTACTCGGGGTGTTAAAGTCATGTTTTGTGCCTAGATACATCAGGAAGGCTCTACCATATGATCTTAGTACTTGTGCCACAATTATTTCAGTCTGCATTATCCTACACAATAGCATCCTGCAAAACCAGCTGCAGCAGGAACACCAAAGGATCACCAAGGGCTAGGAGCAAATGTTCCATCACCATTGGCATGTTCAACACATCCACATATAGGTGAGTTGTCAAAGGGGGAACACCAGCTGCTGTGGATGTAGGTAGATGTAGGCATGCACTATATGCCCTCACTCTGGCCAAGAGGCAATGGATAGCACACATGTTCATACAATGCGCATACACAGAATAAATTGATGCCAGGTAACACTCACAACCTTTACATATCCATGTAATGGCCATGCACTGCTAGCATCAGACAGATTCAGTCCCGAATGACAATAGTTGTAACTGCAGGACTATCAAGGTAAGTGTTGTAGTATGTGTGTAAATGGTCCAGCAATGGCATCAATATCTGACAAGACTGACATCTGTATTGTATACTTATGCAGCTTACCAAATAACCTGGCCCATACAACTGAAGCACCCATTATAGAAAATGCAGTCCAAAAAGTGTACTTATTCCTACAGTCCCACAAGTAGATCAATAGGCATGATTGAAAAGAGTCTCCTCCCCTTCAAGATCCCTAGCTACATGGTTAACTTTCAGTGTAGATGCACCCTCTGAGCACTCTGAAGATGTAAATGAGGTGTGAATGCCTTTGAATTGCTGAATACCTAACTTTTAGCATTGTGTATCAGAAGTAAACATAATGTGGCATCTACACCATTGTTAGGTATGAATGGCTTGCAAGTGTGAATGACTACTCTGATGCACAGACACCCAACACTGATGTGTGTACATCAATGAGGATACAATTACAAAGTTTGGAACTAACTACAGTGAGCTTTTAAACAAAACCAAACACTCCACATGTATATTTTCCTAAGTATAATAGCACAGTTTCCTGCCTAAAAACTGTTAACAGTTATGTATTTGTATCACATCTTGAAAGAAAAATGAGAAAATATGCACTAGAGATTGCATATGTGACAGAAAAGCAAAGATAAGAGAATGATTTCAAGAAAATTTCCGAATACAAAGAGAAGGGACAGCTGCAGTTTTGCAAACATATTCATAAATATTGTGTGATCATTATTCTACTAAATATTTTATCTCCACATTTATGATCAACTGAGAATGTCCAACTCTGTGAAATTTGCCAGTCAAGCTCCACTCAAGTAACCTGCACAAGTGACCTCAACATGGTCTATAACATCAATAGGACTTGTTGACAGGACAGATTTATGTCCCAGAGAATCTGTGGAATAGACTCCCTTTCCAAGTCAAGCAGAGTACCGCATTATCCCTTTTTAATCACAACCTGGATAACTGGAAGGGAAAGAGAAAATACACCCATGAATTTCCACTTGTGTCCCTGCTGGGCAGGGGCTTTGGGTGCCGACTTGTCTAAACACGGGCTAAACTCTTGGCTAGGCTTGTAAGGGCTTCAGGGCCAATAGCCTAGTAACTTCCTATTATTCCTATGGTCCTATGATCCTATGTTTAATACAGGATATAAAATGTGAATTGTTTGTAGCACATGATTTGATTCATATTGCAAAGCTGGGTCTGTGGCAATGACTGATAATCCATTACAAATGTGTTTTTTAAGTGCAATAGTCTGATGTTCAAATTCACAGCTTATTTCCCTGTTTTATCTTCTTTTTTTACATTGTGCATGGTGCCTGTCATAGTGCAAACATTGTTAGCTGCTTAAAACATGAAAATATAATTTAATTTGCCTTACAAACCACAAGCATGCATAGAGGCATTGTGCAGTGGTCAGCAACATGGATGATAATGACTGCAGAAATTCCACCTGTTACCTGACTGCCTGTGTGGCACAAGGTGTAAAATACTTTGAGCTAAAAAAAAAAAAAAAGAACATAGGTAAAGTGGGGCTGGAATCCCACAGTAGTTATTTTGTACTGAGGAAGGGTCATAATGAGTATTTACACAAGTAATACATGATCACTATTGCCTTTTACATTTGCACATTGCCTACCTATGCACAAACAGGGTTCACTACTTAAGGAAAAAGTGAAAAAATGAATTTGGCTCAGAAGCAATGAGTGTCCATCAGCACTCTGGACAATACTCTTTGTGTAAAATATACCTGCTTTGCAGCTTTCTTTGTGGCATGAGGTATAAGTTCAGTGAGCTCATAGTCAGAACACAAGTGAGCCAGGATTCAAATTTAAAGCATTCCACTTTTAGTAAGGGTGTCCCACTGTAATTTTACACACAATTTTGATTATAAAGGTAATACTACACACCAATAGCAAATGTATAACAGGCTGGTTGACAGAAAAGTATTATTACTGTTTGCACACATATACTTTTGTAGGTATAATATGTATTATGTGTGTAACTGGTTTAGCATGACAATGATAATTATGTAATAACAAATGCAGTTGCATATCTCTGATGGACACAATAGCCTACTGACAATCATCTACACACACATCGCACAACCCAAAATATAACTATAAAACAGAATATATTATGAGGTATGTATCATAACTCCAAATTCTATTGCTAAAATCATGCAATCTATTTCCAGCATATTGTCATCACACCTGAGAATGGATAAACTAGGACCTTGTAATGTCACACACATATAGGCTTAATTGAAGTATAGCACCAGGCACTCTTTAAAACGTATATTTGTAATGCCAGTGTTTGGCACAACGTTCTCCCATGGCAATCAAGAATTATCACCTATGTGGAAATGTATGCATTCCCTTTTACATAGATTTGAATCCCACATTGTACAAATTAATTTTAACAGTGTGTAAGTCCCCACAAAATATATGCCAAGTCCTCCCATTGATCCCTCCAAAGTCATAACGTAAAAGCCAAGTTATTTACCATTTCAGCGTTGAACACTGGACACAATGCCATAATTCAAATGTCAAATCTCACATTATCATTGCTGTTTCATAAACTTCCTTCTTCCTTGTTTGGCATGTTTCTCTACACTTAACATTGTGCATTTGCACACTGGTCTTAAAATTCAATATCAAAAATCGATGGGAAGCCATTGCAACTGTGGTTGGAGGACCTTTGCAGACATATCAGGAGATTGGAAGATGGTGCCAAATCCAGGGCACAGAGGTGGGGTGTGAATAAGTCAAAAATATAATTTGCACTCCTCATGAAGTGCTACAGCTGTAAGCTGCTGCAGGAGGACTATACCAGGTCTTAGTACAAGGCCGAGGTTTGGAACAGCCTAGCCAAGGATGCCTCTAGTGCATCTGGTATTCTACACATGGGGAAGCAGTATAGGCACCACTATAGTGACCTGAAGAGGAGCAGGCAAGCAAAACTTGAGCAGTGGTTAGATGAGTTTTGAACTTCTGACACACAGTAGTAGTGTAAGTAAACAGATCAAGCAACTTTAAATGATATAGAGTACTATAGATATCCAGGACTGGTATGCATCATGATTTCATGTCCCTTCTTCTCTAATTCTGTATTTTACAGCTGCAAATGAACTCTTGGCAAACACAGAGGCACATGTTGAGAGGTTGGAGCAACTCAGAGAGGCAAGAGGTATGTCTTCAGCACAACTGACACTGAGTGTAATAAATATATTGTGATTCCATAGATCGGTGACAAGTTCAGCATGTATATCTTAACTGTAACAGCAAGCATGCATGCTTTCTTCTGTAGCTCTTGGTACGTGTATTAGGTAAAGATAATAGTGTATTCAGATTATGTGGGTTTAATTCCCACAAATAACCCATTGATTCATGTTCAACAACTACAATTTTTACATTTGAAATGTAGCAATATTGGCTTTAATGCCATGTTGTATATTTTATCTGTAGTATCTTTAAAAGCATTTATGGAATATGTGCATATTCCAAGGATTACTTGTAACAATTCACAAGCACTTTTGGAATTGTGAAAGTTCTATAGCTACTATAATAAGAAAGGCATATTTATTGCAGTAAAGCATGAATGTGACATTTCATGGTTATAATATTTTGTTTTCTTTTGCCTTACCCCCAGCCCTTATTTTATTTATTTATTTATATATTTATTTATTTGTGAGTAGCCTGCACACACACACACACACACACACACACACACACACACACACAAACACACACACACTGTTCTGATGTCATACCTTTCTGCCAACAAACCAAATGCATTTCAGCACACAGAGGAGGGCCAGCCCCAGTGGCTCAGCCTGCTAACCCTTCATCAGCTACTGCACCAACACCCAGGACCTCTAGGACACAACCTGGCAGTACTCTCTTCACAGCCTCTGCACTACCTGCCCCATCCACATCAGGTAGCATTGCCCAGCTGCTGTTGCGGTGGTACCCTCAGGGAGTATTAATGGAGGTGATGATTATATCACCCACCAAGAGCTGCCAGGGATGATGCATGGTCTAATAGAGACTGGCCTTGGTGCCACATCAGCCACCTGGATAAGTTGCTCATTCAAATAGAAAAGAGATTCCTACATCAAGCAGTCTCATAGGGAACTGAGGGGGACAGTGATGACAGTTTTGAGGATGAGGACTACATTCTCTCTCTTCTCATGCTTGAAGGGCATGTGCCTTCAATGTCCTCTATCTATCCCCAATTATGAGTCAAAAGACTTATCTAAATCAAGACTAATGATGGAAAGTTATTTTTTATTTTTATTTGCATAGTCCATTAATGTATGTATTCTTATTATATTATCCTGTACTTGTCTTTTTAAAATAAATCCAGTTTGATCATTGTTAATTAGTATAGGTATAAGTAGATGAATTACATCAGTTAAAATGGACATGAACATCTTATAGTCCACATTTAAAAGTGAAATGGGTCTGTATGATGGCCACTTTGTAGGATCCTTATTTTGTTTTATAATAGGTGATAAAAGGGAATATTTCCATGATGGGGGTCTTCAGCAGTTGCTTTTCTTTCTCTATAGACCTTGTCTAATATTTTAACTGCATCATCCGGTAGTATTTTATATAGTTCTGGCATGAGACCATCTAAGCCCAGTGTCCTATTATTTTTTAACTTTGTTATTTGATCTTTTATTTCTGTTAAAGTGAATGGTCTATCATTTTTTTTATTTGTTCACTTGATATTTTATTATTAACATTTTCCCTTAGAAAATTTTCAACTATATAATCATTAACTTGGTTATTTGTTTTTTTTATTTATATTTTCATAAACTATTTTAAAGCCCTCAAGAATACATTTAATATCTGTTGTTCTTTCTTCATTATTATTTATATGTGTTATAATTTCTTTGATATGATTTAGTTTATTCATTTTCTTTGCTCTAACGGAAGTTTATGCAAGTTTAAAGGGTTTACTGAATATGCCTGAAGTTTAAGTTTCTCCAGGTTTATTGAAAATTTATGATTTAGAATTTCAGCATATTTTGAATTTAGGATGTTAAGTTCAGACTGACAAATAATGTCATTTAGTTTTAGATTTAACTTTAATGTGTCTATTTTGGCCTGTTGTGTGTTCCATTTTTATATCATTCTCTTGTTCTGCTAGTTTGTAGCTCTTCCATTTAAGTAAGCCTTTAATGCATCTCACAGGACACTGTCAGATACTTCACCATGTATGTTTATTTCTAGGACATAATTGGTCTCTTTGACATACCAGTCATTGAATCCTTTTATTTTAATAATGTACACTGGTAATTTCCTGTGATGTATTAAATTGTCATTTTTAAAATAATATTAAAGATTAGCATTATGGTCCAATAACTGACATGAAACAATTGAAATTTCTCTTGTTATGTGATAACAGATTGTTTGAGACAAAAATGTTATAAATATTTGGTTCTGTTCCATATCTATATAAATAATTGGTAAATTTAAGTGAGTTTGTTTTCCTTAGCTCATATATAGCCTTTAAATTCATTAGATTTACCAAATTATTTTAGTGTTTTGCTGAATATGTGATTCTCAGCTTTCTATCTGCAGTGGAATCTTTATCTGATAAAATACAATTAAAATCACCAGCCATTATGACTTTACATTTCACGCAATAGGCCATAGTGTCTAAGTAATTTTTTGCATCTTTAGCTCCAATCCTTGGAATCCAATAAGAGTTTATTAATGTATATAGTTTTTGGTTCCATTCAGTTATAACAATGCTTAGCATACCATTTTTATCAACATAGGTATCTTTTACTTAAAGCATTACTACTGAGTTCTCTCATAAAATTAGGGTGCCTCATCTTTTAGTTTAAAAACCAGAACCTGCTAAAACCAAATAATTCCTTAATGAAAGTGTATTTACATCTTTATTAAGTAAATGTGTTTCCTGTAGAATTACTATTGCAGCTTTATGTAATTTCAAGTATTTGAACAGACTCACCCTCTTCACTGGATTATCCAATCTATTAATATTAATAGATATGCATTTAAAATCAGACAGTTATATAACAGAAAAACACAGGTATAATGAAATCTCTTTTATGTACAGAACTTATACACTTTATATATAACAATATGAAATCTTCAGTTATGGACACAATTTTTGAAACAAATTAAAAAAATGAACCCTAAAGCATTCTACCATGGGATAATGTATTCATGGTATGTTGGAAAAGATGAACAAACTACCTCTCAAATTCTCCAGACTAACAATGCTTAGCTCTTGCTTCAGATTCATATTAACATGTTTCATATGTTTAGTATGCATCATCTCAAAAAAAAGCTTACCAGAGAATTACTATGAATAAGAAAAGTTAAACAGGTGTTCAGAATCTATATTATAAGTTGACCAAATTGAATATCTCTACAGTCATCATTCTTAGTAACTCACATTATCTCCCTGGTCTACTATAGGGATAAAGTCAGTTGTTATTTTCAAATGTATTATTCTATTTTATTTATTATGTGTAAAGTTGTTTATAGGATCATAAGTTCATAAATTAGTAGCAGGCTAACTGTCATTATTATTCCAAGCCCAGCCAATCACCTCATGTGAGGATCAAACCATGCATCTTGTGCCTATAAAGTGAAAACCTTAACCACTATGCCAACCGCCCCACCCCCCACTCCTGTAGACATGTTTGTATTTTTTAACTGTGCACATATTTATTTATTCTGATCTCTTTCTATTTCTGTTGTATGCTATGTCTTCTCATATTACTATATATCTTGGTTTTATATTTCAGCTATAACCTTAGTGTAGAGTATCATACAATAGAACATTTATATATGCCCTTATATATTTGAATATTTTAATCTAGTACCACTGTTAGAATCAGTCTTATATTTTCCTTAAATGTTACGTCTAATAGTGTCTGCATGAACAAACATCTGAAAATCTTCCCTTTTAAGATTGAACATTTCCTTAATGAATTGTTCTGAGATATTAAGTTTTGTTATCACTAAAAAGAGACAATAATAGAGAAACACAGTACTATTTTTATCAGAAGTGTCATTCTATAGGCTAGTATATAAACTATTCTTTTGGTTTACTGCAAGCATTCAGAACTATTTAATAACTGACAGTGGTTTAGAATGCAATTCACTTTCACTGTCTTTTGCTTATTATCTAACTTGTATTCATTTGCATCTTAGCATATGATTCAAAATATTATGATCATTTACTTTTAGACAGGAAAAAGTAACCTGGACAGTTCCTAGAATTTTCATAACTCCCACAGCATCATAAAAGTGCTCATGATTCTAATGAAGCTGCTTCAAGCTAGTCCTCATGACAAGGGCTTTCAAATGAATAGTTTATCAGCTAAAATTCACACAAATATTTTCATGAGTGAAACCAAGCCACCTCCATACCATGCATCAATCCCTCAAACTCCTCAAATTCACAAAAAAAACCCAACAAAAATCTCAAAGTATCTCAACCACTAGAAAGCTATTGCTCTCAAAGAAGTAACATTTAATGGTTCCATAAGCACTATTTGTATGAGATGTTTAACATAAAGCAGACTGTCATCTTGTAGAGGAGACATAGAATATAAACTTGCATTAAAAGAATGACAGGTGTGATACAGTTTAAACTTGTAAAAGTGTGTGTTACTCTAATAATTTAATATAATTCCAATAGTAACTTTTGTATTTGTAAAACCCTATATTTTATATGCTTTGTTATAATATGTCTTTCCTGGGGGCTATTGCATGTAAAATAGGGTCTATATTAAAATCACGAAGAGACGTTATATCGAACGCCTCTTCAGTGACAAATAAAGACCAAAGTCTGAAAATAGCGAAGGCTCAGGCCAGCGATGGTTTTCCCAGGGGGAAAAAAATTGCTTGACCTGAGCCGTAGCATTGCCCTTTACCCCAGTGTAGTACGATCTCTGAATTGGTATATTTAGTTCGGGGGTGAAGCCCCCCACTTAGTTATGTTTTAAATAATGTGTGTGTGTTTGGTACTAGTGATTTCTTTCCCAGAGAATGAAATCGCTGTTTTGACCATTCACGGTTTAGTACGTTTGGTGTTTATGTGTCGGTAAAAAGGCATTCGATGTAATGCCTCTTTGTGATATTTGTGATAGGTGTGAAACTACAATCCACTCTGCTAAAGGCCCCATGAAGGCTCAGTGTCTCTCCAACCTAACACCACTCTTAAGTATTCAACTGCGGTACCACCTTTAACATTCCTATAAGAAAAGTGCAGTCCGGGTCTGAACTGTCTGCAAACAGCTACAGTTAACTTTAAGTATGTGTCTAACTGTTAGAGCCAATCTTCATTTTCCCCTGGAGAGCACTGTGCTTTGGCTGTAAGCAGCCCCCCCACCACCACACACATCTTCCACTTTCTCTTATTCCCTTCTGTTAGCAAATAGTATCCATAACTGATCAATACTGTGTGTTTGTTAATTTAAACTATACCACAGTAGCCTACTGATACAAGGTTATCCTGGTTTTCCACCTGAGAAATTAAGACAAGACTTACAGTTTCAGAGTAGTCCTTGGTCAATTGTGATTGTTCTTAACACATACTTGTCTTGCTTTGGCTCATTAGCAGCAGTACAAAGAACTGCCTGCTCACACTCTTGTTCTCCCCATCCCCTTCCCTGTTTATTACCTTAAGACAATCCCAGAGTTAATAAATATTACCTGTGGCAGGCACCATTTGTAAAACTACAATCCACTCTGCTACAGGCCCCATGAAGGCTCAGTGTTTCTCCAGTAAGTGTTTTACAACTGCAAATGCCTATTTATGTTGAATTGTATTAGACATTTTACAACTGCATATGTTTATGTTGAATTGTGTTAGACATCTAATATGTTTTATGCTTTATTATTGATGTTACTATGGCATGCACCAAGTTGTTACTAGTATAATAGTATTTTATGGTCTATTTGCATAGCTGCACCTTGTTCACTAATGTTATTCATGTAATAGTGTTGTGTGTAGACAGCTCATACTAGTGTCTAAATTATTTCTATAAGTTTGTGCTGTTACTGGTGGATAGAATCACATTAGAGAACCATAACAGATTGCTGCTCGCTATATTTTTATCTGCGGCTGCATAACTGTCTGGGTTTTTGTTT
This sequence comes from Protopterus annectens, assembly GCF_019279795.1. Classification (NCBI taxonomy): domain Eukaryota; kingdom Metazoa; phylum Chordata; order Ceratodontiformes; family Protopteridae; genus Protopterus; species Protopterus annectens. The sequence continues at coordinate 1,688,104,572 of NC_056731.1, read as the reverse complement.
TCTAATGTTCTTCCAATTGGCTCAGTATCTGCATATACTAAGTAGTGGTTCAGGACATTGTCCTGCATGTGGTAGCTATTTGCTCAGTGTGTTTTTTATAATCTTTATAATATATATTTACCATCTCAAAAGTGCTTACTCCTCTCTGTACTCTTCTTTTCTAGACCTAACACCACTCTTAAGTATTCAACTGCAGTACCACCTTTAACATTCCTATAAGAAAAGTGCAGTCCGGGTCTGAACTGTCTGCAAACAGCTACAGTTAACTTTGAGTATGTGTCTAACTGTTTAAGCCAATCTTCCTTTTCTCCTGGAGAGCACTGTGCTTTGGCTGTAAGCAGCCCCCCCCCCCCACCACCACCACACACATCTTCCACTTTCTCTTATTCCCTTCTGTTAGCAAATAGTATCCATAATTGATCAATACTGTGTGTTTGTTTATTTAAACTATACCACAGTAGCCTACTGATACAAGGTTATCCTGGTTTTCCACCTGAGAAATTAAGACAAGACTTACAGTTTCAGAGCAGTCCTTGGTCAATTGTGATTGTTCTTAACACATACTTGTCTTGCTTTGGCTCATTAGCAGCAGTACAAAGAACTGCCTGCTCACACCCTTGTTCTCCCCTCCCCTGTTTATTACCTTAAGACAATCCCAGAGTTAATAAATATTACCTGTGGCAGGCACCATTTGTAAAACTACAATCCACTCTGCTACAGGCCCCATGAAGGCTCAGTGTCTCTCCAGTAAGTGTTTTACAACTGTAAATGCCTATTTATGTTGAATTGTATTAGACATTTTACAACTGTATATGTTTATGTTGAATTGTGTTAGACATCTAATATGTTTTATGCTTTATTATTGATGTTACTATGGCATGCACCAAGTTGTTTCTTGTATAATAGTATGTATGGTCTATTTGCATAGCTGCACCTTGTTCACTAATGTTATTCATGTAATTGTGTTGTGTGTAGACAGCTCATACTAGTGTCTAAATTATTTCTATAAGTTTGTGCTGTCACTGGTGGATAAAATCACATTAGAGAACCACGACAGATTGCTGCTCGCTATATTTTTATCTGTGGCTGCATAACTGTCTGGGTTTTTGTTTTCTAATGTTCTTCCAATTGGCTCAGTATCTGCATATACTAAGTAGTGGTTCAGGACATTGTCCTGCATGTGGTAGCTATTTGCTCAGTGTGTTTTTTATAATCTTTATAATATATATTTACCATCTCAAAAGTGCTTACTCCTCTCTGTACTCTTCTTTTCTAGACCTAACACCACTCTTAAGTATTCAACTGCGGTACCACCTTTAACATTCCTATAAGAAAAGTGCAGTCCGGGTCTGAACTGTCTGCAAACAGCTACAGTTAACTTTGAGTATGTGTCTAACTGTTTGAGCCCATCTTCATTTTTACCCTGGAGAGCACTGTGCTTTGGCTGTAAGCAGCCCCACCACCACCACACACATCTTCCACTTTCTCTTATTCCCTTCTGTTAGCAAATAGTATCCATAACTGATCAATACTGTGTGTTTGTTTATTTAAACTATACCACAGTAGCCTACTGATACAAGGTTATCCTGGTTTTCCACCTGAGAAATTAAGACAAGACTTACAGTTTCAGAGCAGTCCTTGGTCAATTGTGATTGTTCTTAACACATACTTGTCTTGCTTTGTGATTGTTTCCAGCCACTCATACAAGAACCTAACAGGGTCTCTACCCGCTTCACTCCCCGCCCTGCCCCCTATTACCTCCCGCCCCCAGTGGTCCCACCTTTATTGCACTCCAACCCCTCCCATCTTTCCAATAGCCAACCACAGCGCTAACCCAACACTACCTCCTCCATATTCCCTCTACTATCACACCTTCTCAACTGACATGTACAAGCATACCTTTCCTTTGCTCACTGCAAGTACTCTCCTTGCATATCTTACATCCTACCAAAGCTCCATCATTCCCCCACTCAACCACTACCACTGTACTACTACTCACACCACCACCCATGTCTCACCCATACTCAGCTCCCCTCCCACCAGCTCAAGAACCATCCCTATGCACCCCCACATATTCTACCAACTATATTACTCAAACGTAAAGCATCCCTACAACTTAACATAGTAACCCTCCCACCATACCTATTACCCACAGAGAACAATCATAAAATTTCCCTTATAAACAAACACATTCAAAAACTGAGAAAACAAATAATCTCATGCATATCAAAACTAGCCCTAAGTGGAGACATCCACCCCAACCCTGGCCCTACCATCTCCAACCCCAATCCTCATAAGCAGACTAGAAACCACAACTTCTCCCATATTACAGCCCGTAGAAAGCCAAGTGACTTCCTTCTACTAAGCCTAAATATTAGAAGTATATCCAACAAAGTCCATGAACTCCATGCCACCATAGACTTATACTCCCCAGATATAGTCGTCCTGACAGAAACCTGGCTAAAACCTCACATTACCAGTGAGCAAATACTCCCTACAGGTTATGGCATATTAAGAGTAGACCGGCTAAACAAAAAAGGAGGTGGTGTAGCTATAATATTTAAACAACATCTAAACATCCAGATCTTAAAATCATCAGCTCCACAAATAGGCAATGAAGAAATAATATATACCAACCTCAAAATTAACCGAAACAAAACCATCAACATAATTGGAAGCTACTTCCCACCCGGCCAAAACATCCCTCCACTAGAAAACCTCCTCAGCTGGTCTACCCACCATCTCCCCCAAGAAACTATCATCTTAGGTGATTTCAATATTGACTGGCAATCCTGTTCTGGCAACAATCCAACCCATCATGTACACCTTCATGGCTTCACCCAACTAGTCCAGTCACCCACAGGGATAAATAAAAACTCCAGCAAGCACTCTACCCTGGATTGGATACTAGTAAGTAAGAACCCCCAGTCATATATAACAGGCTGCTTATCAGATAGCCTCAGTGATCACTCCCCAACATTCCTACTCAAAAAATACCTGTACCAAGCTAAACCTGTCATCTATCGTCAAATACGTAAAAAAAAACTTTAACCCACTCACATTCATCTCATCCCTCAAAGAATGTAACTGGCATGCTCTAAAGTACCTCAGTCTAGATGATGCAGTTGTATCTTTTAATACTACATTCCTGAACATCCTTAATTACCATGCCCCCATAAGATTTTCCAGAACCAAAGCACAACCCTCCCCATGGCTACAGAAAACCACCAAGTCAGAAATGAAAAACAGGGATAAAGCCTGGGAGCACTGGCGCAAAACCAAAACCCCCGCAGCTAGACAGAAATTCCTAGAACTACGCAGTAGAGTCAAAAAGCTAATAAAACGGGACAAATTCCAATGCTACCAGTCTGCCCTAGACTCCTCACAACACAGCCCCAAACAATTCTGGTCCTCCATAAACTCCATCCTCCACCCAGGTAAAGTCAGTACCCCTCCTCCTAACATCCCTCACTCCTCAGAAAATATTGCTACCTCATTCAACACACACTTCACTCAAACCATACTATCACTAGCTAAACAACACAACCCCCCTCCCCCTCCAACCCACACCTTCAACTAGTAATCTCTCCACTGCCTTCTCTTTTTCTCCTGTACCTACCTCCAGCATAAAAAAAACTCTTAACTAAACTTAAACCCACCAAATTAGCAGCAGACAACCTCCCAAGTGAATACCTACAAATCGCAGCTGATGCTCTGGCCTACCCAGTATCCATCTTGATTAACCGATCTCTGTCAGAAAGTTACGTTCCCACATTGTGGAAAGTCTCACATATAATTCCCCTCCACAAAGGTGGACCTTCTGCAGAACTAACCAATTACCGCCCCATAGCTATTCTCTCTCCACTCTCCAAAATACTAAAGAGATGCATACACTCTCAGGTCTCACACTACCTCCTTACTAACAACCTCCTTTCCAGTACTCAGCATGGTTTCCAACCAAACCATAGCACCATCACTGCCTTACTCTCCTTTACTAACACTATCCTTCAGCATAAAAACAATGGCTATCTCTCCTCTGCTACTTTCCTAGACCTATCTAAAGCATTTGACATGGTCCCACACAAACAACTTATCTCTGTCCTCAATAACCTATCCTTCTCACAATCAGTCACCAACTGGTTTCAGAGTTACCTGTCTGACCGCCAACAATCCGTTGTATGGCAGAATGACATATCTCCCCAACTACCTGTCTCCATAGGGGTTCCCCAAGGATCCATCCTTGGACCCCTACTTTCTCTGTTTACACCAATAATCTAGCCTCTGCCACCAAACATGGCACACTCATCCAATACGCAGATGACTCTACCATCATCTGCTCAGCCCAATCCTACCCAAACTGCAAAAATCACACAGGAAGCCTTTTCCTCTGTTGAAACATGGTTATCCGATGCCCAATTAATACTCAACCCAAACAAAACTAAACTACTCATCTACCAACCCACCAAACATACTCAAAACAACTCTCACTTTAACATCACAGCAAAAGACAACACCACTATATACCCAACTGAACACACCAAATTGCTAGGAGTGGAAATAGACAATAAACTAAAATTTGACATTCACATATCCGTGACCATAAAAAAAGTCCACAAAAAACTAGGAGCATTATACAGAAATAAACAATTTCTCACCAAAGCAGCAAAGATTTCAATAGCAAATTCCCACCTTATCTCCACCCTACTTTATGCCTCTCCAGTATATACCAACCTAAGGCAATGTGATCAAAACAAGCTAGAGACCTGCTACAACAAAATCGCAAAATTCACCACAGGGGCATCCTACCGTAGTCACCACTGTCTCTCACTTGCTGAACTGGGCTGGCTTGAACTCCCTCACCTCCTTCAGTGGTATCAACTCTCACTCACCCACAAACTAGTAAACCATCCACTAAATGTCCCATCCCTCCAGAATCTACTCCAACCCTATCACACCACCAGACCACTAAGATCCAGCAACAAAAATCACTTGCAGATCACTAAAGCCAATAACTCTGCTGGTGAAGCACTATTCTCTTGCGCCATAGCCAAATTATGGAACTCACTCCCACCCACAATTACCTCCATACCATCATGCACCAACTTCAAAACTTTATTAAAAGCGCACCTAAAAACATGCTGGCTATGCCCTTGCAACTCCCACTCTAATATCATCCACCCCATCCAACTACTACCTTTCTTTCACCTCCACTAACTACCTTGATGATAGCAAGCTCAGATGCTCATAAGCCTAGTACTTATTATACAGCAGGAACTTCTCATTGTTACATTTGTTAATGTCTGTTATGTACTTCACAGATAAAGATTCTAGTTGTCTACTGATGTACTATGTTCTTCATCTGTAAATATGTTGTAAGTAATTTCTATGTTAAATTGTTAATCACTATGTAATCCAATGTAACTACTGTCTGTTTACTGCTGAAAATGGACCCACGTCCAGTCGGACACTCCCGGTCAACAAATTTAAATAAATAAATAAAATAAATAAATAATATAGACCCATTAAATATACTATCAGTAGCAAACTAATGGACCATTTAAGAATCCAGAATGTAACTTAAAATGACTCTTTAATGTCATTTGTTGCATCTTGTATTATATTTAACAGTACAAAAATCGAAGGTGCTGCAGATCTGATGAAGTAAACCAAATGAAAATGTATAGGCTGAGATTTCAGGAATGTTAATGTGTATTGGGATTTCTATGTGCTGTGGTTTCGTGCAATAAATTGTGTTTTTAAAAATGCATGTTTCCTGCTTCCTTGGGCACCTTGGACTTTTGTTTCAAGTGACTGTTGGTGCTTTTAACGTTATTTTTGAGGAATATTTAACAGTACATTACTCAACTATGCCAAGATATGATAAAGTTTTTCAACTAACATAAGTTTCATTATAATAATGAACCAAACGAAATAACAATTGAAAGTCCACCTGCTTTTGAACGTTTTCATTCTTTTAATGCCAAGAACTTCTTCAGAAATGCACCCATACTCTAAAACATTGTATATATATTGTCATTAATTGACCACATGTCAAAGCTAAGCAACCAATATTATTTCATCATTAGTTTAAAATTACGTTTAAAAATGTTCAAAAGCAGGTTTGCAGTCTGATCTTTATTTGTCAGTGGTGGACTTTCAATTGTTATTTCGTTTGGTTCGTGTAGTGACTTTAAGTGGTTTTTAAAGTGCACCATTTGTCTAATGGAGGATTCACAGGACACATTGTTGAACCTGAGCACCCATTCTGTTCCAGACCTAGGCACTGATTTCCAAAATCAGATGTCGGGGATTATAGTTGGAGCCATTCGTCAGGCTCTTTCATCCCAATTTGGTGGAGGTAACAATGCTGGAGGTGTAGGAGCCGTTGAACCAGGAAGTGAGAGATGTGAAACTACAGTTAACATCAATACATCCAGTGGCACCACTAAGCGGTTAGTGGCTTTGGCATCCAACGGTGAAGGAGGAGAAGCGTCAACTGTTCGACGGAATATTAACGGAACAACAATTCCTTCTAGTGGATTTATTAAAAATCTTTTTGTGGATGACAAAGCCAATCCATTTTTTACTGGTGAAGGTGAACTGAATCAGCGTGAACTAGGTAACGTTGGCGTTGACATTATCAATGACAATTACAAAAAATGCAAAAATAATATTTTTAAATTAGAGAAAGTTACCACTAAACTAGTGTCGCTACAATTGGAAGTTTTGTATTTGGAAGAGAATATTAGACTCAAGTGTGTTCTGCTTGGTCTCAGAACTTTCAAATACCCCAATTTTGTTATGGAGGGTGACGCTTTGTTTTTTAAACTTGTTGAAGTGTTTAACAATGCAGGGATACAATACATGGGCCTGCTTGTAGATCACTATCGTAACGGAATTGTCAACATTAAACTTGAGTTAGAAAACTTGGACAAATGAATTAGATCTTCTGAAGCCTTTAACACTTTGGCTTCACTGTACTTGGGTACTGAAGCTAAGGTCAAAAGACATAGACTGTCTGTTATCTCGAGGAAGCAGGGCAAATTGCGTAGAGACTTGGCAGCTTATGCAGCGCAAAAGGCTTATACTTTAAAATCTGCCCAGCATAAAGTTAATGTTGCCATTCCAAGTACAAGTAATACAGATGGTAATTCAGGGAACAACAGTAATAAACTCAATGCCTTGGTTTCCAAGCAAAGCAATCTCGTTAATGACAATAATGTTGATTGTTTGGATTCTTTTCAAGCAGACAACAATACAGAAGCAGTGATTGATAACAAAGTTAAGGGTCCTTTTTTAATTGACAGTGCTGGAGTAAAAAAGACTCCCAAATGGACAAACAAGGTGCAAACGAGGAACAAAGGGAGAACAAAAGGGAGAAAGAAATATTAGACTTTGAAATGAATTTTTTAAATTTGACTGACACTGTTGTTTCTGAAAACATGGTTTCTGTTTTAAAGAAGGGCTTTTCCTTTATTCCTAACAACAAATGTGATGTGACAAAACGTATTGTTGATTTCAAGCTTTACTGTAGGAAATTGAATTTAAAATTTATTTTTGATAGTACTAATTTGGCGGAGAAAATGAACAAACAGACTCGCGCCAGAAGTACTTACAATCCTCTGTTGAACACCACATTGGCGGTGTTCAACAAACAGTGTGAAAATGACTTTAGGCATATTAACAGAAATACACATTATTTGCCTAACCTTACAGAAGGTGAACTTTTGGCCTTACACACTATGGCTAAAAATAAAGAACAATGTATAATGAAGGCAGACAAGTGTGGAACAATAGTAATTATGGCCCAAACAGATTACATGCAAAATATTAACAATATGTTGGCTGACACTCGTAATTATGTCAAAGTTGATAATGGAATAGTACACAAAAGCTTTACCAAGTTAGATAGTCATTTATTTGACTTATTTAAGTGAAGGTAGTATTGATTACAATACTTATACCTTGTTATACACAGAATTCCCTAAGATGGCAAAGCTTTTTGGAATACCTAAAGTGCATAAGAGAGAAGGAGATTTGAAGTTTAGACCAATTATTTCAGCTTCAGGAAGTAAAACTGAAACGATTTCAATATGGTTGGATGATATTTTGAATCCCATTGTACAGAAGTCCAAATTCTATTTACGGGACTCTTGGCATTTGTTAGAACTATTAAGAGAAATCAATTTAGAGAATGCAGGTGATAACTTAAATTTGGCTTCTTTTGATGTTGAGTCCCTTTACACAAGTATTGATCAAAATGAGGGAATAGAATTTATGAGGGATTTGCTGAGTAGGCACACAGATTTGGACAACACTAAAGTTAACATTTGTTGTTGTTTAATGGAACTGGTGCTTGACAACAACTTTTTCAAGTTTGACAGTAATTTGTGATTCTCAGCTTTCTATCTGCAGTGGAATCTTTATCTGATAAAATACAATTAAAATCACCAGTCATTATGACTTTACATTTCATGCAATAGGCCATAGTGGCTAAGTAATTTTTTGCATCTTTAGCTCCAATCCTTGGAATCCAATAAGAGTTCATTAATGTATATAGTTTTCAGTTCCATTCAGTTATAACAATGCTTAGCATACCATTTTTGTCAACATAGGTATCTTTTACTTAAAGCATTACTACTGAGTTCTCTCATAAAATTAGGGTGCCTCATATTTTAGTTTAAAAGCCAGAACCTGCTAAAATCAAATAATTCCTTAATGAAAGTGTATTTACATCTTTATTAAGTAAATGTGTTTCCTGTAGAATTACTATTTCAGCTTTATGTAATTTCAAGTATTTGAACAGACTCACCCTCTTCACTGGATTATCCAATCCATTAATATTAATAGATATGCATTTAAAATCAGACAGTTATATAACAGAAAAACACAGGTATAATGAAATCTCTTTTATGTACAGAACTTATACACTTTATATATAACAATATGAAATATTCAGTTATGGACAAAATTTTTGAAACAAATTAAAAAAATGAACCCTAAAGCATTCTACCATGGGATAATGTATTTATGGTTTGTTGGAAAAGATGAACAAACTACCTCTCAAATTCTCCAGACTAACAGTGCTTAGCTCTTGCTTCAGATTCATATTAACATGTTTCATATGTTTAGTATGCATCATCTCAAAAAAAAGCTTACCAGTGAATTACTATGAATAAGAAAAGTTAAACAGGTGTTCAGAATCTATATTATAAGTTGACCAAACGGAATATCTCTACAGTCATCTTTCCTAGTAACTCACATTATCTCCCTGGTCTACTATAGGGATAAAGTCAGTTGTTATTTTCAAATGTATTAATTTATAGGTCAGATGATTTTATATTTATTCTATTTTATTTATTATGTGTAAAGTTGTTTATAGGATCATAAGTTCATAAATTAGTAGCAGGCTAACTGTCCTTATTATTATTCCAAGCCCAGCCAATCACCTCATGTGAGGATCAAACCATGCATCTTGTGCCTATAAAGTGAACACCTTAACCACTATGCCAACCGCCTCACCCCCCACTCCTGTAGACATGTTTGTATTTTTTAACTGTGCACATATTTATTTATTCTGATCTCTTTCTATTTCTGTTGTATACTATGTCTTCTCATATTACTATATATCTTGGTTTTATATTTCAGCTATAACCTTAGTGTAGAGTATCATACAATAGAACATTTATATATGCCCTTATATATTTGAATCTTTTAATCTAGTACCACTGTTAGAATCAGTCTTATATTTTCCTTAAATGTTATGTCTAATAGTGTCTGCATGAACAAACATCTGAAAATCTTCCCTTTTAAGATTGAACATTTCCTTAATGAATTGTTCTGAGATATTAAGTTTTGTTATCACTAAAAAGAGACAATAATAGAGAAACACAGTACTATTTTTATCAGAAGTGTCATTCTACAGGCTAGTATATAAACTATTCTTTTGGTGTACTGCAAGCATTCAGAACTATTTAATAACTGACAGTGGTTTAGAATGCAATTCACTTTCACTGTCCTTTGCTTATTATCTAACTTGTATTCATTTGCATCTTATCTTGCATATGATTCAAAATATTATGATTATTTACTTTTAGACAGGAAAAAGTAACCTGGACAGTTCCTAGAATTTTCATAACTCCCACAGCATCATAAAAGTGCTCATGACTCTAATGAAGCTGTTTAAAGCTAGTTCTCATGACAAGGGCTTTCAAATGAATAGTTTATCAGCTAACATTCACACAAACATTTTCATGAGTGAAACCAAGCCACCTCCATACCATGCATCAATCCCTCAAACTCCTCAAAACCACAAAAAAAAACCAACAAAAATCTCAAAGTATCTCAACCACTAGAAAGCTATTGCTCTCAAAGAAGTAACATTTAATGGTTCCATAAGCACTATTTGTATGAGATGTTTAACATAAAGCAGACTGTCATCTTGTAGAGGAGACATAGAATATAAACTTGCATTAAAAGAATGACAGGTGTGATACAGTTTAAACTTGTAAAAGTGTGTGTTACTCTAATTATTTAATATAATTCCAATAGTAACTTTTGTATTTGTAAAAACCTATATTTTATATGTTTTTTTATAATATGTCTTTCCTGGGGGCTATTGCATGTAAAATAGGGTCTATATTAAAATCACGAAGAGACGTTATATCGAACGCCTCTTCAGTGACACATAAAGACCAAAGTCTGAAAATAGCGAAGGCTCAGGCCAGCGATGGTTTTCCCAGGGGGAAAAAATTGCTTGACCTGAGCCGTAGCATTGCCCTTTACCCCAGTGTAGTGTGATCTCTGAGTTGGTATATTTAGTTCGGGGGTGAAGCCCCCCACTTAGTTATGTTTTAAATAATGTGTGTGTGTTTGGTACTAGTGATTTCTTTCCCAGAGAATGAAATCGCTGTTTTGACCATTCACGGTTTAGTACGTTTGGTATTTATGTGTCGGTAAAAAGGCATTCGATGTAATGCCTCTTTGTGATTTTAATATAGACCCATTAAATATACTATCAGTAGCAAACTAATGGACCATTTAAGAATCCAGAATGTAACTTAAAATGACTCTTTAATGTCATTTGTTGCATCTTGTATTATATTTAACAGTACAAAAGTCCAAGGTGCTGCAGATCTGATGAAGTAAACCAAATGAAAATGTATAGGCTGAGATTTCAGGAACATTAATGTGTATTGGGATTTCTATGTGCTGTGGTTTTGTGCAATAAATTGTGTTTTTAAAAATGCATGTTTCCTGCTTCCTTGGGCACCTTGGACTTTTGTTTCGAGTGACTGTTGGTGCTTTTAACGTTATTTTTGAGGAATATTTAACAGTACATTACTCAACTATGCCAAGATATGATAAAGTTTTTCACCTAACATAAGTTTCATTATAATAATGATTAACTTTTAATAATATGAATAGCTTAACCTTTAAACTCTAAATGAAAATAAGTGGCTTTAATTTCATATATAGCTAAAAGAATCAAACCGTAACATTTAAAAAGGAAACTAGTAACCATTTGAAGTGTGGAAAGAAAGAAAAAAATGATTTACCTTGACCAATTCTTCCATTTTTTCTAGGATATTATTTTTCTGTATAAAGTCCATTGTATCTTCCAAGGAGTTAAAAATCTTCTTTCCTTCTGGTTGGTAAATTCTTATTTTTGCTGGAAACAATATTTGTGCTATTATATTATTTTTCTTAAGGTTTATAACAAGTGGTGCGCCTGCTTTTCTCTTTGACATGACTAATGTTTAATAGTCACTGTCATATCTTATCATATTTTCTTTAATTTTAACTGGATAATTAATCCATGCAACTTTTAGAACTAAATCCTTATCATGACTTGAAAAAAAATCTTACGATCATTGACCTTGGTGAAGGTGTTTTTTTTAAGATGAGTTAGAAAGTGATCTATGTGCCCTTTCAAATCCAAAGGAAAAAGCTTCAGGCAAGTTTGAAGTTTTAGGCAGCCAGGTACTAAGGAATTGAATCATACTATCTGCCTCTTCTTTTTCAGGAATCATGCAAATCCTGATTTTATTCCTTCTAGATTAGTTCTCTAAGTATTCTATTTTTCCCAGAATAATTGTTTTCTTTCAGAAGAAAGTCAGTATTATTCGCATTTTCAAGTAATCTTCCATCAAAATCAGACATTGCCTCTTCTATACTTGAGATTTGTAATGATTGTTGTTTAAGAGGTTCCCTATTACGCTGTCACAGACACAGGTTGTCAAATGCTTCTTTGTCGAACAGTAAAGCGCGAAAAGGCAAAATAGTGAAACGGCTGTTCAGCAAATTCTTTCCCTGAGAAAGAATTTGTTTGGCCACTTTCGCTACTTTGCCTTTTTGGCACTGTAGTGTGTTCTCGGAGTTGGTATATTTAAGAAGGGGGGCATGTGGGGCACATCCCACCATGTCGGGGGGGTGTGGGGGGCAAAGCCCCCCACATTAAGTAATGTTTTGCTCTTTTTTTTTTGTTTCGGAACTGCGATTGTTTTCCATTGGAAAATAATCATTTTTCTGAAGTTTTGACGTTGTAAGCTTTCTCTTACATGGGGTCGATTATCTCTTGTTCCCTCTTCTAAGTGTGCGATATGATAATATAGACCCATTTAAGAGATTCACTCAGCACTTTAACTTGTTTTTATATTCCTCTTTAAAACTGTTCATTTTGCTTTCTAATTTATCTGTCTTTACAGATTACTCACTGAGGTTACTTAGTATAGCCTGTATGTCTTTTTTCACAGTACTGTCCTGCACACTGGGATTAGAGTGGCTCATTCTGAGACAATTACTTCTTTCTGGTTTTCTTGACAGGAAAAAGCAATTAAAAGAGTTTCAGACTTGTTATTTTTGTAGCAAATCTTTTAGCAGATGTTCACTTATAAATCCATCAAATTTTGAAACATTCTATTTGAGTTTTTTAGTAAACATCCTGTCAGAGATGTTAAAATGAAGCAGAGCTAAAAAACAGTGCTGTTAACTGCTCACCATCTTGGCTATGCCCCCTCTCATATTATTTCTTAATGTGCTCTTATATCTCTGTGATATGTTTAATCACCCACATCTTAACATTTACCACAGTTATGAATTCTAATGGAGATATATTGGATACTGGTAAAAAAAATGACTTGCTTTGACACCCATCCCCACAACTATGACATATTTTCCAACCTCAATCTGCTTGTTATAAGCCTGCTGTCCCTCTTTTAACCCTTATGTATTCTTATATTAGTCACTTCATTCTGCAAAGCATGTCGGCTTAATCATGAGGACATACCATAAACATGTCCATGAATGTATGTCTGTCCATCTCTCCCTGTATGCATGCCTTTGCTCCCACCCCTCTTTTCAGTTGTGTATCTATTAGGCTGACGGATGTACAGGTCATATCATGTTTTATGCATACTGACATGACTCTGCTAATGGATAATAACAAACATGTTACCTTGATTCAATAAAGGACCAGTGCTCCTGTAGTCTGCAAGGTTTCATAATCTGCTGTAGGATTTCCTCTGTGTCATGTCCATGTGATGATGGATGAAATATTCATCTAAAATGATGTGGAAACTGCCTATACTGTGAAGAAGCATACAGTACACACTTTACAGGATATGTGGTCCTACTCAAATAGTTAGATTATCTGCTGAGTCACACTAACCATTTCAAAAGATGTAGCACACCTTGTCATTTGTAACAAGCTGTACACACAATTAACATTTCAGTTGCAGTGAGGCGTGCAAAACAGCTACTACTTGTAGAAGTGTATTGAGGTATGCATTACTGATACAATTTGGGGAAGATACAAACTTTGGTGTACTTATTGATAGTCACATTTGCACTCCTGATCACATTTACTTAGGTAATGACTTCCTGACACCATTTGTAAAAAAAAAAAAAAGAGAGAATCATCGGCATTTTAATTCTGTTTCACTTGTGCTCTGACCAGGAGCTCAGTGTTCATACACCCTCTGCCACAGAGAAAGCTAGGTAGCAAGTGTATTTTCCTTACTAAGTATTGTCAAGAGTGCTGATGACTCTGCATCACTGTTGAGCCTGTTTGTGTGGAGGAAGGTGTACTACATTAAAATTTCCACTATTTTCTTAAGAAGAACATCATTTGCTTAAAGAAAGAAAAAATGGAAGAAAGGCCGACGGTTATTTATAGAATAAAACTTTGGCCTGAACATTTCAAAGATAGACTACAGCATGCACATCATACTAGCTTCTAGCAATTTCTCCAATGTCATATCTTGCAAGCATGGCACAGGACACATTAACAGTTGTTGTTGTTGTAACTTTCGGCTTTTCCCGGTTAGGGGTCGCCACAGCGGAACTCCGGTCCGCTAATGATTGGCAGTAGATTTTTACATACCGACTTGCCAGGCCTGATGCACAACCTTCAACGAAGGTACACCCATTCACGCTTGTCTCCACACAGAATCAAGTAAGTTACTATATGTCCCTATTTGGCAACAGATTGGCTTTGAGCACCAGTAGACACTGCTACTTTACAAGTCCAAGTTGAATTCCTGAAATTCAAATCATGCATGTGCTAATATTTTGCCACCATCTGCACAAATCAACTTATCATTGATGTGCTTTGTATAGTACACTGTGGCTCCTGGGCTGTCATCTTCCACTACATGGAAATGCACTCATAAACAAGACAAGGGCAGGGACATGTGTGCTTGACTGAACACATACTGTCTGATTCTTGTGTGGCCCACAGCAATGCAGTTGCAAATGATATAGCAGAACTTGGGCCATTTTCAAACAGAATCTAGAATTACAGAGGGTAACTGCATTGTTACACTGGGAATGGGATATTGACACTGGACACTGGTCTTCCATGATAATATATCATTGATATTGTCAGTAACTTGTATCAATGTGGACATGCCTTCATCTGAATATGAAGACACATAACTCCATCCTTGCACTCCTAATGTTCCAAAGTGTGTTTGTGTGTGTATGTGTGTCTCATCTACTCAACATCCTGAGAAACAGGTACGTGTCTGTCTTCTTCAATATGCATCCATGACAGATTCATTCAGCTAGGGTGCCAGAATGCATGCATATGTACTTCTGCAAATTGCATTCACACAGTCATATCACAAGTCCAAACTTTGCAAACAAGTCTCATAAAAGTATGTTACCTGTGACACTATGATGATGATGTTATCTTCTGTAAAGTGCACTCTGATCATAGGATCATAGAATCATACAATCATAGGTGGTTGCTAGGCTAACAGCCCCAGGGCCCTTACAAGCCTAGTCAAGTTTAACCCATGTTCCCAAGGGTGTCTGCTTCAAGCAGACAATAAAATCAGCACCTATTGCTCCTGTCCAAGAGGGACACCAGTGGAACCACTGGGGTGAATTTCTGGTTACCCATCCAATCATCCAAACTGTACTTAAATAGGGCTAATGGGGGCTTTGTTTAACATGAATAAGAAGCTTGCTCCAAAGGTGGGACAACCTCTGTGAGACAAATCTGTCTCTTCAGCAAGTTCCGCTGATGTCACATACCAGGTTAAAGTCCATTGTGTGAGTGTCCCGTGTGCCATTTGACGAGCAAATGTGCAGCATTTCTATCAAAGCTGTGTCAGAGATTGCTCTATATGCAAGACACAGGTCACCTCAGAGCAGTCTGTATGACACAGAGTAAAGTTACAATGATTTCAGTCTGCCCGCATAAGATAGATCTTGCAGACCCTGAATTTTCTTCATAAGGAACCTTTATGGTTTCTCCAATTGATGCACGTGTTTGGAAAGAAAGATACCAAAGGCAGCACTGTACTCTGTTACCGGCCTGATGAGGTAAGAGTACAGGGGGATTATAACCTCTTTTTTTTCTGTAGGCAATGCCCTTACTTATGAGATGATGAAAATGCCCTTCTTACCACCATGGAGACATGGTGATTGAAGTTAAGGATGCTGCCAACCTGTGTCCCCAGATCTCTCACCACTGACTGTGTGCTTAGGGTATTTTTATTGATGTGGTAGTTTGCAGGAACATCACTCTTGCCAAAGGGGATGATAATACATTTTTTTGCATTAAGTTTAAGACCATGTCTTTGGCACCAGTCATTAGTCTACATAAGACCTTCTTGCAGGAGTTGACATCGCTAGGGGTTTCAATGATCGTTCCCAGTTTGCAGTCGTCAGCAAACTTTGTCAGCCACAGTCCTTTAGTTTTACCCTGTACTTTGGAGATGCAGATTCCAAACAGTAGGGATCCCAGAACCAATCCCTGTGTTATGGGTCTGCTTGAGGAGTTGCAGTCCCCTATTTTGACCATATGAGTTCTATCAGTGATTCAGTTTGCAACCCACCTGACAATATATAGGTTGATACCCAGGTGGGTGAGTTTATCAATGATGCCTGAGTGGGGGGTTGTGTCAAAGGCCTTGGCTAAGTCTAGGTAGGCCATATGCACAGATACCCCCTCATCTAGGGCTTTGGTAACTGTCTCAAAGAAGTCCACCAAGTTTAACAGCCATGATCTCCCTTTGATAAAGCCAAACTGGGTGGGATCAAGCATTTGGAAATTTCCTATATCTTTGTTAATAAGGTCCATGATAATTCATTCCATGCCCTTGGAGATAAGGCTGCTAAGGCTAATGGGTCTATAGTCCCCAAGGTCTGTAGATGCATTCCCTTTGTACAAAGGGATAACAGTAACTATTTTCCATTCCACTGGGATGAAGCCAGTGCTTAAGCCTTGATTGAAAAGCATGCTCTGTGGTGATGCTAATTCCTGTTTTAACCCATGTACAACACAGCTAGAGATGTTGTCTGGTCGAATAGAGGCTGTGTTTATGGCCTTGGGGAGGGCACTTAAGACCTCTTCTCAGAGATACTAGGCAGGGCAGATGTGTTTGGAATGCTTTGGGGTATATGTCGTGAGGACAGGGGAGTGAAATTTTTACAGAACCTGTCAGCCATCAGGTTTGCTATATCTACAGGTTCTATATATGTAGTTCCATTAACTATGTGTTCATTGCAAATCTAGGCCTTACCTTTGAGGTTACAAATGTAACTAAAGAATGCCTTGTGATTATCCTTAGTTAGGGAAGCTAATTTTGATTTGTAGTTATCTTTGGAGGACTTCACTAGGAGTCGTATTTGCTTGCTTAAGTTGAGGAGGGAGTGTTTCCAGTTTTGAGACCATTCCTTCCTGATCTTAGACAGCAGTCTCTTTCTTCTATACTATAGCCTATTAATGGCAGTTGTCTACCAGACAGGTTTGTTTTTCCTTGAAGAGCTTGTTTTGGTTCTATCAGGTACGGCAGAGTCAATACAATTGTACTGGTGCATATATAAAGCACTGGTGCATGACTCAGCATCAGTGGGGGGAGGGGTATGAAGCTATTTATGTTGTCACATTGTTTGTTTGTGTCTTTTGGCTTTTCCCGGTTCGGGGTCGCCACAGCGGAACTCCGGTCCGCTAATGATTGGCAGTAGATTTTTACATGCTGGCTTGCTGGGCCTAATGCACAACCTTCAACGAAGGATTTATGTTGTCACATAAGAGGTTGTAATTGGCCTTGGAGAAGTTGTTAGTCTAGTTGTTGCTAAGGTGGGAGGAGTCTTGTGTTATAGTTATGTCTAGTGAGACTGATTTTTGGCCAGATCTCACCAGGGATGGCCACACACTGGGGGTGGTGCAGTGGTCTTCCATGTTGGTGAGCACCAGATCCAGGATATTTGAGCCCCTTGTGGGTTTGTTAACCAGCTGGTCCAGGGCATTTGAGTTAATGATATTTTTAAAATCAGATTTCTGCAGTGGCCTGAGCATTAACTACTGTGTTCTCTAGCTTGTATAATTAGATAGGTAGGAGTTCAAATCTCACAGCAGTTAACCTGTGTGTGTGTGTGTGTGTGTGTGTGTGTGTGTGTGTGTGTGTGTGTGTGTGTGTGTGTAGTTAGAACAGCACGAGTCTAGGTTCTGGTTCCCTCACTCAAACAGCTTTCAGAAGATACTTTTGCACTTCTACATGATCCACAGCAATTTCATACAATTTCATACAGCCCTCCCGACATCCTCTTCTTACCATCATGACAGTTCTATAAAGTCCACTCTGACACTGTTAAAATTAGACTTGCGTGGTGACACTAGCATTAGACACTGTGCTCTGTAGCTTGCATAGTTAGATTGGTAGGGCTGCAAATCTCACAGCAGTCAACTTGAATGTGTGTGTTCATTCAACTATCAGTCTGAAGAAAAATTTACAGAGGGATTTGAGTAGTCCACATCTATGTCTCACACTCCTCCCAACATCTTCTGCATAGCAGGCACAGCTGATATCATCTTCTAGAAATTGCTCTCTGACACTGAACTTGTGCAGTGGTGCTAACATTAAGTACTATATTCTTTAGCTTATGTCACTAGATAGGTAGGGCTTTTAATCTCACAGTTATCAACTTTAGTGTGTGTGTGTGTGTGTGTGTGTGTGTGTGTGTGTGTGTGTGTGTGTGTGTGTGTGTGTGTGTGTGTGTGTGTTTGGGTGGGAGTTCATTCAACTATCTGTCTGGAGACAATTTTACAGTGGGATGTGAGTTCACATCTATGTCTCATACTCCTCCCAACATCTTCTCAGCAGACACTGATGATGTCATCCTCCATAAAGTGTACTATGATACAGTTAAAGTCATACATCTGTGGTGGTGATGTTTTGCATCTCTTTTCATTTGACTGTCAGTCAGGAGCAGCTTTTACATAGTTACATGAATCCAACATTCCCTGTTTCACTTTGTCTACATAACATGCTTTCTGCAGAACAGCGAGGATGTCATAATCACAAAGATGCATGCACACACCATGAATCAGAGCCTCTCCTTTACTCTCTGCAAGCCATCTCCAGACCACTGGATGTGTGACTGCAAATTCTGTCAAGGGGTGGTGCACATCTCACATAGGTAGAGGCAGTCTTTTAAAAAATCAGACACATACACATATACCTCTCCTATGTTCCATCACATAAATATAGCACTTGGGTTTAAATGGTGTAATAATGGCTAGGATTTTATGTGCTCTTGGCTGTCTTGTAATGTCCTATGACCCTCTGAACATTGCACATATCAGTGTTGTTGCCAACCACATGTTCTATGTTGAGGTGTGGTTGTACTATAGCCATACACAAGTGTATTCCAATCTGTGATTTCAGTTACTTTGTTTACGCTCCTTCCAAAATAGCTATAGTAATATGCCTCCTGAGGACTATTAACATAGGTTGATGCTATGTATATTGTTGCCTTACTAAGGCATGTGTTCTTGCCGTGGAGTACAGCAACATTATACACAGTTTGCATTCAACCATCACACTGACAGCTGCAGTATGGCACATGTGTGCATGTGTATACCTAGCATCTGGAAATAGTATCTGACATACAGCAATATTACATCATACTGATTACATGGGCACATGTGCCTGTGGTCATCCACATGTTGTAATTCTGTTATATATGCAAACATATGACATCTTGAGATACACTTGCAACTTCAGGAATTAATTGTATGCACCATTGTGTTGCTGTTCACAGAATTATACAAGTGTTCTCCAGTGGCATTTTGTAACTATCAGCATTTGTGTCATTAACTGGTCTGCACGAATCCCATCCACCTTATTAGTAATGTGTTGATATGTGGTGATAGGGCCCTCACTTACACATTTCCACTGATAAACATATAGCCGCATGATGTACAACTGATGTGATGACATGAAATCGGTAGAGTTGTATGACTGTGTTAGCAGTTCAACTGTGTCACATATGATTCACGCCCAAGTTTTTTTGGAGGTTATGCATAGCCAGAAGTTGAATTGCAGCATAGATAAAGGTATAGTCTGACTGCACTACATCATGGATGTACAACTACATCACATCAGTATTACCATTTTATAGTTTGCATGAACACATATGAATGTATATCAAGATTTCATGGCAGTATAACATTTTCACTGGCAATGTCAGGGGGGCAGTGATGATGTAGCACATGAGTTGATGTTTGACATGTACTTATAGAAGTTGCCCCATGTACTGTTTGGTATGTGTACAATATCACAGTGGCAGCTTCTTTGATCATTGACACTTGAATTTGCACTGCTGTACTTTCTGTCTCCCATACTGATGTACCATTCATTATAATGGATCACTTCTTAATTCATACATCAGTCGCAGATGCTTCAGACAATATACTTTGCTATGGCATATGGCGGGTGCATACAACATCCAGATTTGTGTAGGGAATCCACTCATAATAGTGTGTTGCTTGTATTACTGTTATCCATATTGCTGATGTCTACATCAGCCAGGGATGCTTTAGACAACTATTTCTCATTTGGCACAGTAAGATCCCACATATCTGGTAGGCCATGCAGAACTATCCTTTGGGATGCATACCATTAGAATTAAACAGTACAGACTTCCCTTCAAGGTGTTCTACTAGAACCTTGTATGATAAGTCTTTCTGTGCTGCACCCAGTAAATACACAGCTCAGTGACAACAGTGATGGCATGGGTTTGATTCTTGCAAGTTGAGACTGTGGCTTATGTGTCATGTAAACCTCTCTACTGGCTGGGATTGGCCCTGATTTCAAGTCCACTTTTAACACTGTCCCTCTTAACCCCTCCATAAATGGTCATTTTGGGAAATGGTTGCTGAATTCCCCTTACAGAATACTGGCAATCATTACAGTTATACATGTAAGTTACTGCAGAACATGTATAAAAATTTGCACTCTTACATTCTATCAGTGTCACAGATTAATGGTTGTAATTTTTTAAAAGTGTCCATAATTATGCTTGTTTCTGTCTACATGTGCCCAGGAGTCTGTTGCTTTGTTTCCCTGATTGGTTGAGAGCTATGGTAACATGTAAGTCATATTTAAGGAAGTAATTTTGCAGATCTTCAGAGTACGCACATACCCCATATTGTATATACCATCCTTGCTAAATGTTTTCTCCGGCAAGCATGTCAGTGATGTTCATGTCACAACCAGTCTCCTCCACTAAAATGTAACCTTGTGTTACCATGACATATATACTATCATGAGTGATGATAGAGTATCTATGTCTGTGATATTGTTATGCTATGACTTGTCTTGGAAGTGTACATGCGTTGGCATATTATATCTTGGAGACATTGCCATATTTACTATGCCCTCTTCCTCTTTATTCATTACTATCATTCATGTCTGTGCCCATTTCATCAGCACAGTTTTGCTCTGCCCAGTGTACAGTTCGTTGTAAGTGCCCCTGCTGTTTACTTCCCCATTATTTCAGTCTGCAAACAATTGTTGTACTGTACACTGCACTTAGTACACTTTCCTTTGCTCTGTTAATACCGCTGTTATTGCTGTATTTTTACCACTGGTAGTCATTGTAGCTGTCCGTACAATCTCGTCAAGCAAGACAAACTTGAATGTTTTTTGTTTCTGTGCTCATACAGCTCTGCACGGTTTCCTAGTGGCAGTACTATTGCTGGCCATGAAACCATGCTTGTATATGTATAAGTGCAGTGTGTAATATGAATATGTGATTAGTACCACTGCTCATCACACTAACATGTAAACTCTCTGTAGGCTTCTCTCAAGGCCTACAGGGAGTTTATTGAATTCCCAGGAATATATCTCCACACACACGCCAATATATCTATCTATAAATATATATATATATATATATATATATATATATATATATATATATATATATATATATATATATAAAGAGAGAGAGAGAAGTATGCATACATGCCTAGAAAACACATGCAACACATATGTATACATATAAAATAATGTGCCTCAATCTAAATTGGTTCCAAAGCCCATAGCCCATAGTATTCAAAAGGGTTAGGTTTATCTTCTGCATTGCAGTAAATAACAGAATACAGATAAGCAATCTCATTAGAATGTCTATCATAAGTTACATTCACAGTGTAACTACTAAAATCAAGAAAAACATTTTTGATTGTGCCTGAAACAAGTTGCATTAGCTTTGTTTTCATAAGATGAAAAATGCTTCAATAACAATCTCTGGTAAAATAGTAAAAATGCAATTTAGATTCACTAGAAAATGAAGAGAAGAATCACCGTAATCTGTCATCCATCTTTATGTTTTGAGAAGTGCTGCTTTGAAGGAATTATAAAAGCTACAGAAGCACATGCATATATGAGGATGCAGTTTTATTCAGCTTTTTATTTGATAATTTCATGATAACAAGGCAGCAGTTACTAGAATAAACTGGTAGGATATGGGTGCTTTTTTTTTAGTTTTGTAGCCAACATTTGGTTAAAGGTACGGGACACCATCCAATAGAGTCACACCATCCAACTATTTTTTTTAATATCACCCTGGCATAGTCTGATACCTTGAAACCCTTCAGTCCATTTCATTATTTTTCTTTTGTTTTATGTCACTGTAGCCTATAACCCAAACAGACACCCAGTGAGGGACCAAATTCAAGGCGCAGTCCACATCTGACATCCGGCCATACTTAAATTGAATTAAAATAAAAACAGACACTGTAAAACCAACATTCATCTATTATAAAACAACTGAGCACTTTCATCCTTAATAACAGCAGACTTCTTCTAAATTTTTATTATTATTATTTTTATTATAAAGATGTATCCCAAAGGGGGCACTGCATTCTATGATGTGTCTAATCAGGGCAAAATATAACAAGATCAAGGTTTCCTTGGACCTAGAGGTTGCTGTCAGATGTGATTTAAATTTTTATTATTATTTTATTATAAAGATACATCCCAAAGGGGGCATTCCATTCTATGATGGGTCTAAGCAGGGCAAAATATAACAAGATCAATGTTTCCTCAGACCTAGAGGTTGTTGTCGGCTGTGGCAATAATTTCCTTTATTAAAACTAAAAACCTTAAAACAGCTAAACATAAATTGTTTCAGCATGCCCATTATTTAAAAGGTTGTTCACAGTTTTACATGTAATTTTATGCCATGTGACTTATGCTGGTCTATGCATTACTTAACTCTGTTGAGGTCTCACTTCATTTGTGAGATGAGAAGTGTTCAGTTAATTTGTAATAAATGTTTATTTGCTGTGAATTTCCCGTCAATTGTTGTTTTGGTCTGCTTATAAGTTTAATAAATATTTAGTCTTATTCATTACATTGTATTACATGTCATCAATTCTCCCAAACAGCCAAATCCTCTCATCTAACATGGTGTCACTGCTCCATTTATGGAAAGGAAAAAAATTAAACTACATATAGAGCATGCACTAAAATAGACACTGACTCCATAAAAAAACAGTTACCTTTACTTCAATCAAACCCGTAAATTCTAAAGCTGATGTTAGTTACCTTATTTCCCATAGTACCAAACACCATATCTCAGTTCAGTTCCACTTATGTGTATCTAAATATATAAAGACCATATTATACATTGCATGTCAGCTACTTATCATTGGGGGCATTCACCCTAATCCTGGTCCTGTGATTGAACCTATAACCCCCCATCCCACCCTGTACTACATTATCCTTCCAAAGGGGTACAACTGATCTTGTAATACTTAATAACAATATAAGAAGTATTAAAACTGTTCAGTCACCATACACGTTGTTCCCTGATGACAATAAAACGTAACCAACACTTCAAGATAAATAAATCCAAATACGGAACACAACGTACACTTCTGAATACACTGTAAAACTTTTAATTTCAGGGTAGAGTAAGCGCTTTCGCCAACAGGCTTCTTCAGACTCTTAGTATACACAAACAAAATTTCAACTAGTTTAAAAAGCCCACCTTGAAATCTCATTGGTTGCAAACCTACCACATTAAGATTTAAGGTGACACTTACATCTCATACTGCGTTGTTACAGATGTAGTATTTAGACATCATTAAAGCAATCATACCTCATAAAACTTGCATAAAAATCCTAAAAATACAAAATATGGCTGAATATTTATAAACTGGTATTCATCACAGGTATTATACCATCCAAAAACATCAAAATGCATTTAAAAGGTTCAAAAATTAATCAGACAGTATTTAACATGCAGCTACTGTCAATAACCACATTTTGAAAATACGAACTGCCTGTAATCTGAATTACTCATAAAATGCACATGCCAAGTTCTAGTATTAAACTGTCACTGGGTAACCATAATTTGTGCGCACTCTATACACCTGTCCTAATAAAAAATGATTCTATGGAATATGATGGGGAATGTAGATTTAAAAATATGCATGTTTATGTAACTAGAAGGTGTAAGGGCTCTTCAAGGGATGCCATATTTAAAATTTCAAATAAAACAAACTCATGTGGGATATTCACTACAGTTAAAAACTACTTTGACCATCTTATGCCTAAATACTTGGTTCAAAGTAAATATCTTAGTAGTGTGGATAATATCTGCGTGTCCTAAATATCTATTTACTTCACTCTACGTAATCTCCTACTCTTAAGGAAGGGTTTAATCTGTACCTTATCATTGAGGCTTGGGGGTACATCTGCTCTCCATCTAATAATCCACCGAGTTTCACATTCTAGTGTTCTGTTAATAAGATCACCGCCTCTGAAACATTGTTTGAGACTCTGAATGACAAAGAAGCTAAAAGTGTGATGTGCTCCTGCTGTTTTACAGTGTCTAGATAATGCATTAACATCTGAACCTATCCTAATCTGATAGTTATGTTCCCTAATACGTTCTTTAAAGTGTCTTCCCTATATAATAGGCAGAACATAAATTACAAGTAGCAACATAGACTATATTTCTGCTTATACAACTGGTATTAGTGTGAAAATTAAATACCTGTTCTGTAGTAGGATGTTTAAAAATAGTACTTATATTGATGAAGGAGCATTGATTGCATTTACCACACGGTACAGTATTTCTATTAGTAAATAACTCATTCTGCTTGTTCGTGACATATCTCGGCCTACAAAGTAAACTCTTCAAATTGGGATGGTTTTTATATGTGACACTTGGTTTAGGACCCACAACCTTACTCACCTCCCTATCAGACAATAGGATGTCCCAATGTTTCTGCATAAATCCCTTAATCTCCAGGCTAGTTCTACTAAAGGACAAGTTAGCCCTCACCTCAATATTTGGTGATGTAGTGATCTCTGGAAGTTCTAACTGCTCCATAAAATATGGTCTAGCTGTGCTAGTCCTCAAGGAATCCACTTCCCTGATTGTTTCATTAATGTCTCTTTCACAGTAGCCTCTCTCTAAAAATCTATCCCTGAGTTCCTGTATCCCTTTCTCATAGCACTCTTCATTAGGATTTAGTCTGGATACTCTCATGAACTGTCCTTTTAGGACGTTATTAAAGACATGAATGGGATGCATACTTTGTCTATGAAGTAGGTTATTCCTGTGGCACCCCTTTCTATGTATAGAGGTATTCAACATGCCATTTGAAAGTTTACATATCTCCACATCCAGAAAGGAAATTTCATTGCTAGAAAAATTCATAGTGAATTTCAGGAACTCTGTGGTCATGTTGTGATGGCTAGGTGGGAGGACAAATTTGTCTATGACACCACCAATTTCAAGGAACAAGTAGGCATGTACTGTAGATTTGTTGACGATCTCTTTTTTGTGTGGCTAGGAGATGAGACATCTCTCAGAAGCTTTGTCACATACCTCAATATGACCACAGAGTTCCTGAAATTCACTATGAATTTTTCTAGCAATGAAATTTCCTTTCTGGATGTGGAGATATGTAAACTTTCAAATGGCATGTTGAATACCTCTATACATAGAAAGACAGGAATAACCTACTTCATAGACAAAGTATGCATCCCATTCATGTCTTTAATAACGTCCTAAAAGGACAGTTCATGAGAGTATCCAGACTAAATCCTAATGAAGAGTGCTATGAGAAAGGGATACAGGAACTCAGGGATAGATTTTTAGAGAGAGGCTACTGTGAAAGAGACATTAATGAAACAATCAGGAAGTGGATTCCTTGAGGACTAGCACAGCTAGACCATATTTTATGGAGCAGTTAGAACTTCCAGAGATCACTACATCACCAAATATTGAGGTGAGGGCTAACTTGTCCTTTAGTAGAACTAGCCTGGAGATTAAGGGATTTATGCAGAAACATTGGGACATCCTATTGTCTGATAGGGAGGTGAGTAAGGTTGTGGGTCCTAAACCAAGTGTCACATATAAAAACCATCCCAATTTGAAGAGTTTACTTTGTAGGCCGAGATATGTCACGAACAAGCAGAATGAGTTATTTACTAATAGAAATACTGTACCGTGTGGTAAATGCAATCAATGCTCCTTCATCAATATAAGTACTATTTTTAAACATCCTACTACAGAACAGGTATTTAATTTTCACACTAATACCAGTTGTATAAGCAGAAATATAGTCTATGTTGCTACTTGTAATTTATGTTCTGCCTATTATATAGGGAAGACGAACCGTACCCTTAAAGAACGTATTAGGGAACATAACTATCAGATTAGGATAGGTTCAGATGTTAATGCATTATCTAGACACTGTAAAACAGCAGGAGCACATCACACTTTTAGCTTCTTTGTCATTCAGAGTCTCAAACAATGTTTCAGAGGCGGTGATCTTATTAACAGAACACTAGAATGTGAAACTCGGTGGATTATTAGATGGAGAGCAGATGTACCCCCAGGCCTCAATGATAAGGTACAGATTAAACCCTTCCTTAAGAGTAGGAGATTACGTAGAGTGAAGTAAATAGATATTTAGGACATGCAGATATTATCCACACTACTAAGATATTTACTTTGAACCAAGTATTTAGGCATAAGATGGTCAAAGTAGTTTTTAACTGTAGTGAATATCCTACATAAGTTTGTTTTATTTGAAATTTTAAATATGGCATCCCTTGAAGAGCCCTTACACCTTCTAGTTACATAAACATGCATATTTTTAAATCTACATTCCCCATCATATTCCATATAATCATTTTTTACTAGGACATGTGTATAGAGTGCGCACAAATTATGGTTACCCAGTGACAGTTTAATACTAGAACTTGGCATGTGCATTTTATGAGTAATTTAGATTACAGGCAGATCGTATTTTCAAAATGTGGTTATTGACAGTAGCTGCATGTTAAACACTGTCTGATTAATTTTTGAACCTTTAAATGCATTTTGATGTTTTTGGATGGTATAATACCTGTGATGAATACCAGTTCATAAACATTCAGCCACATTTTGTATTTGTAGGATTTTTATGCAAGTTTTATGAGGTATGAATGCTTTAATGATGTCTAAATACTGCATCTGTAACAACGCAGTATGAGATGTAAGTGTCACCTTAAATCTTAATGTGGCAGGTTTGCAACCAATGAGATTTCAAGGTGGGCTTTTTAAACTAGTTGAAATTTTGTTTGTGTATACTAAGAGTCTGAAGAAGCCTGTTGGCGAAAGCGCTTACTCTACCCTGAAATTAAAAGTTTTACAGTGTATTCAGAAGTGTACGTTGTGTTCCGTATTTGGATTTATTTATCTTGAAGTGTTGGTTACGTTTTATTGTCATCTGGTGTGCTACTCTGCATTTGGTTTGTTGTAATATAAGAAGTACAGTAAAGAAAATTGAGGAACTTCATGCAACTTTGTCCATATACTCCCCTGATATTGTCCTTCGCACAGAAACATGGCTCAAACCACATATAAATGACAAAGAAATTATACCCCATGGGTGCAATCTACTCAGAGGCAGGATATCCAAAAGTGGTGGTGGGATTGCTATCTTGTACAAAAGCAATCTTACACTTGATATCATAAGCACTACACCACCTACATTAAATAATGCAGAGATACTTTTTACCAAAGTAAAACGCAAAGCTAAAAAGCAACTAAATTTTATTAACACATATATTGGCACATATATACACCCTGGTACTAATAACATTGACACTTTAGAAGCAATTTTTCACTAGTCTACTCACAATCTTCCCCATGAAACACTTTTACTAGGAGATGATAATATTGACTGGTCCTCATGAATCCCCCCCTCCTCACTACTCACATTAACTTACGTGGTTTTACTCAACTAATACTATCCCCAACCAGACTTGATAAATCCTCCAAAAAGAATCCATTATTGATTCGATTCTCACCAATCAACCAACTCAGCCCTATAAATCAGGGACACTACCTGACTGTCTCAGTGACCATCAACCTAATTTTGTTCTAAGACACCACTTGAAACTCACTAAGACCGCTACCCTTCAGCAGATAAGCTATACAAAATACTTCAAAGTCCAGGACTTCAATACTGCTTTAAACCACTGTAACTGGTTACCTATACTACATCTAACTCTAGACAAAGCAGTAGATTACTTTAACTCTACTTTCCTAAGCATACTAAACCAGCTATCCCCTACTAGAATTATTAGAACAAATGTCCAATTATGCTCCCTGGCTAACCAAACCTACCCGGCAACTTCTAAAACAGAGAGACAAAGCTTGGGAAATTTGGCGACAAAACAAAACTTGCTTAAATAGGCAAAAATTCCAAGAGCTAAGAAATAAATCTATAACATAAATAAGAGCTGGCAAATGTAACCACTACTCTGATATACAAACCAAACACAAATCTGATCCAAAAAAATTCTGGGCAGCCATAAATAAAATTATTCAGCATGGGAAAACTTCCACCCCCAACTCCTAATATTGACAACTCCACTTCCGACATTGCAACACACTTTAGTGAATAGTTTACTAACTCTGTTCAAAAACTGATTAATTCCACCTCCCCTTCTGCTCATGATGTCTCCCAAACACATACCCATAAACAAAAAGTTTTTTTCTCTCCATCCAGTATCAATTATTACCATTTCTAAACATCTAACAAAGCTAAACCTACAGCTCATTAAGCTGTCAGACTCCCAGGTGAATTCCTTAGAATTGCTGCTAAGGCAATCTCCTATCCTATATCTATACTAATTAACCAGTCCATAATCAAAAAACATATTCCATCCCTTTGGAAAATCTCCTATATCATCCCAATTCATAAAGGTGGCAGCTCTACTGAACTTTCTAACTACCGTCCTTTTGCCATTCTATCCCCCTCTCTAAAATCCTTGAAAAATGTGTCCATTCCAAAACACTCCAATACCTTCTAACAAATAATCTCCTTTCTGAAACAAAACACGGTTTCAGCCCAAACCATAGTACCACTACTGCTCTTATTACTTTCTCCAACACCATAAATCAACAACATAATTTAGGGAATCTTGTCTCTTCCATTTTCTTAGATTTATCCAAAGCCTTTGACACAGTTTCTCATTCCAAACATCTTATTGTACTATCAGATCTGAAACTGCATTCCTCAACACTATATTGGTTTAAATATTATCTTTCAAACCATCAACAAGCTCTAAAATGGGAAAAAAATGTTCCCCTCTTCTCCCCTTGAAATTAGGATCTATACTAGGACCCCTGCTCTTCTCTATATTCACCTAACCAAAGCTACACTCCATGCCAAACTAATCCAATATGCTGATGATTCTACCATAATATGCTCTGCCCCAGCAATCCAAGAATTACAACGTATTACCTAACAATTTTTCTCTGAAATAGAAAAATGGCTTTTCAACTCTCAACTTATTCTTAACCCTAAAAAAAACTCAGCTAATGTTGTTCCATCCTTCTAATGCTACTGACTCAGTTCCATATTTTCAAATGATATCTTTTGAAATACCCCCATCTCACCCATGACCCATACTAAATGTCTAGGTGTAATAATAGAACACAATATGAACTTCAAAAAACATGTAGCTCAAACTATCACAAAGGTGCACAAAAAGCTAGGTACCCTCTATAGATGCAAAAATTACCTAACATCTGAAAGTAAAGTTACTATAACAAGAACCCTCCTTCTCTCCATTCTTTTATATGCCTCCCCTGTCCTAACCAATGTAAATAGAGGAGACTTAAATAAACTATCAATCTACTACAACAAAATAACAAAATTTGCAACTGATTCACCATTTAGATCCCATCATGGCCTATCCCTTAGAAAACTATCCTGTTTGGAATTACCAAATCTTATTATTTTTAACCAACTTACCATGGCCCACCATATCCTCTATGACCCTATTAAAACCCCTTCCCTGCAAGGACTCCTTCACCACTATACAAGCAGCTGAATACTATGAAATACCAATAAGCACTGATTTACATAACTACAAGCAAATATAACTCTGAGGACTCTCTATATTCTACCACTGTAGCTAAAGCCTCTTAACATCTGGGCAATACAAAATACATGTGACTTTAAGCACCTTCTTAAGGCACATTTAGATAACTCTTGGTCTTCTGCTTGTATTGGCTCTGGATAACATCTTTATTTCCTCCTTAACTCACTTCCTTTTCTCCTATCTTACCTCCTTTGCTCTACCTGTCTTTCTTTTTCTTATTTTTGCTTTAAATTCTTTCCCTTTCAGTTCACTGAGTATTCTGTTGTTTCCACTTATTTCACCTTCATATACCTTCACTATCAATCACCATTTGAAATATTTTTTATCTAACAATATTCCACTCAACCTTTCTGCTACTGTCTAGTACAATATCTGCCAATCCCTAGTTATGTGTCTTAATTCTGTTTCCTAATTAATGTTGTAGCCATGTCTTAGACTTCGATTTTACTACAAATGTTGTCTTAGCTCAATGTTAAATTTTGACTTTTTATCTTTACTTGTTCAGAATTTTACTATATACTGCCTATACTTACTACCTTGTTTACCACTGTGTTTATTTTATTGTATTTAATGCTGTTTGTAATATGTATGATTTGTATAATTTTATTATAAATTTCTGTGTACTATGTTTGGAGATTTTCTTCTCGGGCCTCCGCTGAAAACGAGCAATCTTATCCAGTTGAACTTATCCCGATGAACAAATGTAAATAAATAAATAATTCATTCATTTATGTAATTGATTAATTAATTAATTAAACTCACTCTCTCTCTCTCTCTCTCTATATATATATATGCATATTATTTTATATATATTTATACATATTAAAAAAATTATATTAATTTGCTAATTAAGCATAGCATCAATAGATCAACAGGTAGCAAATTTTCTTTTGGTGCTGGAAGATCTGAAGGCTGTGGGTTCTATTCTCACATCAGGTAGTTGAATTAATTTCTGATATTAACATTACAATGCAGCATAATGGGGGTGTTATACTTCTGAGAGTGCCACCATTTAAATGAGATATTAAACTGACTTTTCATCTTCTTTAACTGGTTGTAGCTCATGTGGATGTAAGTTACCATGACACTTACCAAAAAAACAAAATCATAAAGGTTACTTATTAAAAAAAAGTAGCATCATACAAAATTTAAAAATAAACATCTTTATCATCATTCCTTTCCATTTTTTTATATTTGCAAAGCATACAATAAAAAAAACAAACTTTATAACACATCACATGTCTTATCCTCCCCAACATTTCATTGTTAACTACTTTTCTGCCATTTCTTATTGTATATTCATCCTATTTTTTGCTATTGTCATTATTGTTGTATGAAGCTAACTAGATTTATCAAATACTTGTAAAACCAATTCTTTATCCATTATATCTGATATAGCTTTTTCAACTCCCATATAAAAAATTATAAAATCATCTGCATGTCCATTTTTTTCAATATTCCATTCATCTATCATTCCAGTCAAGATTTTTTTTCATTCTTTCACACTTCCTTGTTACACACATAACACAATCTTTCTGGTATCTTCTTGCATTTCATACCTGCCTTTACTGGAAGTTTATTAATTATCAATCTCCACAGAAAATATTAATATTCTTTAATATAATATATGTATATAGATGACATACATATAGATATATTTATATATTTATATCTGTAAATATAGCTCTATCTACATCTCTATCTATATCTATATAGTTATCTATATCTACATATCTAGATATCTACATATACATCTGTATCTATATCTATCTATATCTATATATATATATGTGTGTGTGTGTGTGTGTGTGTGTGTGTGTGTGTGTGCGCGTGTGTGTGTTTGTATTTAATTTCTATTCCCTGCCAAGGGTCAATACTGTAACATTTATCAATAATACTTAATACCAATTTTACATATTTTTGTCAGTTCTATTACATGGCTTCTCCATTCTTTTTTAATTCATGTATTCAAAAGCTTCTATTTCAATGTTTTTATCTCTGTTATACTTCCTGGATTGCATCAATTTGAAAATATGTTCAGATTTTTCATCCAAAATGTTAGTCACAGCATCCTTTTGCTATTTATATAATATTAAATACTAAAAATAAATGCAATGAGTCTGAAGAATTATTGGATTTATCAAATTCAAACCCTTATATCTTTTGTAATGCATAATCTTTTACAGGATTAAACTAGAATCACAAACTGAATAAAAACAATTTCTAAGAGATCTTTTAAGCATTCCTGGGACGATAAACAATCTGCCAAAATAGCCTAGCTTTCCAAATACTGCAGAAATTATTAACAAAAGATTTTTTTCTGAAAAAGATAACATATGATTTCACTGTAGCAATTAAATTATTTACATCATGTATTAAATGACGGTATTGTTTCAGTATAATCCATCTCCATATTTAATGACTAACAATTAAATATCATGCTTAGTAAATAGGGTTTATATTATAAGTGCAAATGCTTAGGTTGTCGAATACAGCATGATCGACACTTATTAAGCGAATGCACAATTCACTGAAACCTCAAAATGCAGAAATACACATCTGTTATGTTTGGCCAACACCATTCCACCCACTAACAAAAACAAAACATATTTCCCACTACACCGTTCGCTACATACTACCCACCCAAACAAAATAAATAAACCACATACATACACTAACCTAAGCCCTACTTCTAAACCTGCACTAACCCTTACATACATTACTTTCTATGCACTTACCTTAACCCACACCCTAACCCTAAGGTCCATAACTATCGCACACTTACCTTACGGAGCTATAGCGCAGAAGGGCCAACTATGCCGAATCAGAATTTCAAATTTCGTGGTTTCCAACATTCAGTGTACTCGTGGTTCACTTAATCAGTGTCGATAATGCCGTATTTGACAACCTAAGCATTCTTGCTTGCCATATAGACCCTAGTAAATATATCTATACCACCTTTTTCTTTATTTCTCCAAATCCTTTACCTTTTTCCTCTACCTAAACCTAAAGCAATATGTAACCATCCTCAATGAAAACATAAAGTTATAAAATATCAGGATTTGCAAGCAGAAATGAGAGCAATGTGGAAGAAAGATACCCAAATACTTCCAATAGTAGTAGGAGCAATGGGTCTTATAAAAAAAAAGAGTCTACAATCATATTTAGACATGCTACCAGTACACATAATGCTGTACGAGTTGCAAAAGGAGTCATTACTGGGCATATTGCGGGTGCTGCAAGGAGCACTTTTGGCTAACATCAATGAGTGAAACAATACTAATTTCATGAACTTTAATCATACTTTGAATGGGTTCCATTCCCATCATGGTATTAAAATCCAAAGGAATGAAGAAATTAAAAAAGGGCAAAACATAAGGCTTCCGAATGGAGAGATGAAAAGTCAGCAAGCAAAAGAGAGTAGTAGTGCTGAAACTGAATTCATCTACAAGTCTTGGAGAAAACCTTCATGAGGTGGACCCTATTTTTTACAAAATCTCTCCAAGGCGACACTGATATATAGACTGTATTTATATAGCATATATCATGGATAGAAGTAAGTCAAAAAAAAAGATAGCTCAGTGCACAAGACCCAGGATAAAAAAATGTCCAATCCTGGTAGGTGCACTGGTGCCAGGACAGGAAATAATGACACTGCAGAATCCACAAAATATGGAAACTTTCCTACAATGGGGCCAGGCCCGGGGAGGATGCCCCCCCCCCCCATTGTAGAAGAAAGTAGCAGTCCACAAAACTCACAAACACTGATAGGCCAAAGAAGAGCCATAAAGATGATAGAGTGGACTATTGAGGTTAAGAAAGAAATTATGTATTCTTACTATTATGCAAAAAGCCCAGAATTTCCAGTCATAGGATATACAAAAACATTAAGAGATATATTAGAGGAAAGAAAAATTCTTCCACAGCAAAAACTGTCAGAAGCTTCAAATGAAAATTTGCATTCATTAATACAACAGATTTTTGAAAAACAGTATATATATTAGTATATAAATCAAGAAATTTTGATCTGCTTGGAAAAAGAAGGATCTAAGGAAGTACAAAAATGTAAACAACAAAACCTGGATATTTTTGAAAAGTATAAAAAAGAAATATGGACATGGGAAAGATAGAGTTGATATGGTACAATATCTATGCAAAGGAGAAAGCTAAATTAATCAATATAAAGAAGGCAGCCCCAAAAATATTTGAAGAGAAATGCAAGCAAAGGAGATATATGAATTACTTTAATGTTTTGTTTTATTGCTTTTAAACTCTCATGTTACAACTAGGAATTCCAAGCACTATGATGCATGTTTATATTACCTCATGTATACTGTATTGTTTGTAAACATTTTTATGGTGTATGTAATACTTTGTGGAGCTTTTCTCCCTGGGCCTCTGCTGAAAAAAGGACACAAGCTCAGTCAGACATTCCCAGTCAACAAATGTCAAATAAATCAATAAATAAATA
Source organism: Protopterus annectens (assembly GCF_019279795.1). Classification (NCBI taxonomy): domain Eukaryota; kingdom Metazoa; phylum Chordata; order Ceratodontiformes; family Protopteridae; genus Protopterus; species Protopterus annectens. The sequence continues at coordinate 1,688,069,898 of NC_056731.1, read as the reverse complement.
AAATGGAATATTTCACAATAAAAAATAATTTCACAAATGGACGAAGTTAAAAAATAGAAATTGAGGTTATGGAGGACTTGGAAAGTGAAGGATTCAGTGTTGAAAATCTAATGCAGAATGCAACAAAACAGGATAGAGCAATGGATATCCAAATTAAGGGGAATCCAGTGGAACAGGAAGCAATTGGTCAGGTGCCATATCAAGATATTTTGGAGCCTTCCACATGAAACCAGTATAAATGTCCACTTGATGCTAGACAGCAAGAAAAGGAACAGGAAACTGTGGAAACTCTGATGCAGTCAATGTTGAGGAGTGATAGGCCAGTGAGTTCCCATATGACAGAGCAACAGATGACACAGGATGAAATTGAAGAGAAGGTGCCACTGGATGATGCTATAGAACCTTCTATAGAATGCCCACAGGAAATGGAAAACAAGGAATGTGCCCTCAGTTTGGAAGAAAATGAGCTAAGAGAAGTGTTGCTTGATTTAATAGACACAGACAGATATATTAAGATCAACAAAAGAAATAGACTGCAGAAGGTCAATAAAACAGCAAAATTTAGAAGTTTGATAAAACAAATAAACACAGTAATTAGGACTGCCCATAGAGCTCCATGCAATATCCCAGAAGTAAACAGGATATATTACCGTGCTGCTAAGTTAATAACTGATAAAGTCCTACCACAAGAACACAGGGTAGTGAGGGAAAGGAAGGGGAGAAATTGAATACCACCATAGAAGTATCGAATAGAGAAAACTATAAAGCAATTAAGACAAGAAGTGTCACTGTTAGAAGACTATAGAAGAGGGAACAGATCAACAAAATTACTAAGAAAGATAGATGTGATAAACTCAAAGCACAGTATTAGAATAGACCAGGATCTATCAGGGTCTGTATTGAATGACTGAATTTTCAAAAGTTCGACTGTCATATGGTCGACACCATATGATCAAATTTTGAGTGTTTTAACGGATATCTCCATACAGCACAGAATGGGAAGATTTCCTTTTCTGCACTGTAGTGCGATCTCGGAGTTGGTATATTTAAAAAGTGGGGGTGGGTGGGCGGCACAGCCCCCCATGTGGTGGGTGCAGGGAGGCTTGCCCCCTGCTTCAAACCTTCAGGTAGGTTATTTGTGTAGTTTATTTTTTTTATTACATTTTCGAACTTTTAAAAGTTCGATCATATGATGTCGACCATATGACACTTGAACTTTTGAAAGTTCGATTATCTAATATAGACCCGATCTATCATGCAGTATTACAAATAGCAAACTAAAAATTTCAGCACAGTCAGAAAAACTTAGAAGATACACAGATAAATATAAAGGAAAAGTACAAAACAAGCAATTTATTGATGACCCAAAAAAGTTTTATAGAGAATTGGGAAACAAGGTAAAGAAATAGAAAGACTGAGAAAAAGGAAAAAAATCGATACATTTTGGAGGTGTCTATGAAGATCCTGTGGAATATAACAAAGATAATAAATGAAAAGAAAGAATAAGACATTTAAAGGTACTGAATATAAAATGGTAACAATCAGAGAGACCGAAACAAAGTTAAAAAAGCCTATAACTGGAAAATCCCAAGCCCATATGCAGTACCTAACTTTTGGTTAAAAGTACTAACATCTTTGCATAAATATTTAGCCATGAGCAAGAGCTATTTATATGCACACTCTAAACAGACACCAACCTGGCTAACGACAGGTAAAACAATGCTCCTACTTAAGAGTGAACCTGCAAGCATCCGCAAAACTTATAGACCAATAACTTGCCTTCCAACGATGTATAGACTATACAAGGGAATTGATGCCAACAGAGTTTATAGTCATTTAGAAGAAAACTCAATTATGGCAGTAGAACAAAAGGGCAATAAAAGAAAGTTATATGGAACAAAGGATCATTTGTTGTTAAAGTCAGTGGAGAACTGTAAAAAGGGGAAGAATCTAAGTATGGCATGGACTGACTACAAAACAGTATTTGATAGTATCCCACATTCATGGATAAAAGAGTGCTTAATGTATAAGATATACCATACACTGATCGACTATATTACTGACCATGAAACAGTGGCAGATCACTTTGCAATTAAGCCATGATAAAGAACAAATTATTATCCCAGAAATAAAAATTCAAAGGGGGATATCCCAGGGTGAATCTCTGTTACCGTTGCTATTCTGCCTTGCTCTTAACCCATTATGCTGTCTACTTAACAGCTTAGGCCATGGCTATAATTTGGCTCCTGGAAAACAGCAAAGTCTAAAGACTTCTCATCTTCTCTTTGTCAATGATTTAAAACCACAGAGCTCATCAGATGAGGAACTGAAAGCACAGCTGCAGGTTTTCAAAATTTTACAGATGATAGAATGTCATTTGGCTTTGCTAAATGTGCAAAAGCAATGTTTAAAGCAGGAAAGCTGCAGCACCAAGAATACATCAGTTTGGGACAAGAATCTGATATAAAAGAACTTGAGCAAGAGAGTGTATAAATATTTGGGAATTGATGAAGGATCAGCAATAAAACAAGAATGAATGCAAATAAAACATAGCAAGGAATACTTTAGAAGACTTAAATTAATCCTGAAAACAACGTTGACATCTAGGAACAAAATCCAGGCTATAAACCAATTGCTCTTCCTGTCCTAACTTACAGTTTTGGAGTGATCGATTGGCCCCAAAATGTGTTGGATAGATTAGATATTAAAACAAGAAGGACGCTTCTTGCTCACCAAATGATCTATAAAAATCAGTGCATACCAAGAATATATATTCCCCATTCCGAAACAGGGATGGACCTCCTTGAAATTGATTACATGTATAGATCTGCAGTCATGGGACTCCACACATATCTGCTGACCTCACAAGATCCAAATGTAATGAAAGTGTTGAAACATTAGGAGAATAAATATAAGAAGACTTCTCTGCTTAAACTAGCAGAAGCATATTGGCATCAAGCAGGAATGGAAATCAAACCAGAAGTACATAAAAATCAGGCAGCAATTGAATGTGGCAAAAAACAAAAGAAAAAATATAAGGTGAAGGACCAGATGAAAAGGCAAGAAATGTGGAAAATTCATAAATATAGTTGCAAGTATAGAAAACTTCTGGAAGAACCTCATGGTGATCAAGAACAAATGCAGGAATGGTTAAGGAGAGGTGAATTCAAACCAAGAGCTGAAAGGTTAATATTGGTGGCCCAAGATAGTGGGCTATGTACACACTAGTTTACAAAGTCCATTGAACATGGGGGAGAAACAGACAAATGTAGGTTTTGTAAAACCAAACTGAAAACAGTTGCACACCCGGTTGCTGGTTATGTCATACTAATGGCAGAAAGACTGTATACTGAAAGGTGTAATAATGTGGCAAGACTACTGTGGGGATTGTGCAAACATTATTGTATTGGAGTGGATGAAAAACACTGGAAACATGAGCCACAAAGCATCACAGAAAATGATTATTTTATATCACATGAGATCACCCATTACCAACAGTTCAAAAGATGGATGCTAAAAAAACAGATATAGTGGTCCAAGAAAAGAGGACAAAAGTAGCACTGATCATTGAAATCACCACACCCAGTCACTACCATGTTCTGTGTACAGAGAGACACAAAGTTATAAAATATCAGGATTTGCAGGCAGAAACGAGAGCATTGTGAAAGAAAGATACCCAGGTAGTTCCAGTAGTAGTACGAGCAATGGGTCTTATAAAAAAGAGTCTACAATCATATTTAGATATTCTACCAATACATGTAACTCCATAAAAATTGCAGAAGGAGTCATTACTGGGCATGCTCTGGGTGCTGTGAAGAGCACTTCTGGCTGACATTAAAGAGTGAAACAATATTCATTTCATGAACTTTCATTGTACTTTGACTTAGGAATGGAGTCTATTCCCAACATGGTATTAGAAACCCAAAAGAGTTGGAGAAAGTAAAAAGGGGGAAAACATAAATCGTTCATTGCAACACCTACCGATACATTATTTCTAACTGTTATAAGACCATCATCTGCATGACACATCATTACACATAATTTTACTTGGTCCCTATAAATCAAATTTGTCTTACAATTATTTATTTGTAGTTCTTCATAAGTAGCTTTCATTACCAAACCAAACTTTATCATAACCACCTGACATCCCTGATGTACCCCACTTTTAAATTCAATCTTTCAGAATAACCAACCATTTGCTGATATATTTGTAGCTGCATTTTATTAAATAACTTTCAAAGCAATAACTTTACTTGGAATATCTTACTGTTTTAAAATATTCAATAATTGATTCTGACATAACTTAACACATTTTTTTCTTTTCAATATCATTTGAAATCTACTTACTTTCAATTTTGTCCAATTGTATCTATTTCTTCTGTATCTGTAACCGACATACCTTTATTATCCCTTCTTTTCATTCCATATGCTCCATTACTTCTTTTATGACATTGTTAAGACTTATTTGAAAAATTATCCTGAATATTTCATATTCCACATTACATAATGATTATGGGGCCCCATTTACTTAATGCTTTCTTATAACCCTTCTTACAAATAAGTCTAATAATTCTTCTTTCCATTTCTCTTGAGTTTATGCCCTGATTCACTCATTCACGTATCACTTTATGAAAAGATTTCAATTCTTTCTTGTTCATTTTTCTGTAGAATATGTGGTCAATATCATCTTCCCTGGGTACCTTTCAGTCTATATGATTTTTTATGTCATCACTGGTAATTTCTCCATTTAGTATATCTTTTGTTTCTTTAGAAGCGTGTTTAATTTCCCATTTTTCATCCAGTATAATCTATTTTTTTGCATACATTCCCCTGGATTCACAAATCCTCCGTGTAAGACTTAATAAGTCTTACTCGGAGGCTGCAGTTGAACCATATGACGTCAGCATACCATAAATATGCATGAGGGCACGCTGACTCAACCGTAAGTCTTACACGGACTGTGTAAGAAAGCAGGGGGCGTGTCTGACTGCCGAGCAGTCTAAATGTCCACGCCCCTGCAAGTGTTTAAAATAAAAGCAAATAAACAAGAGCGAGTCCGCTCAAATGTCCCTGCACCCAACACCTCACTGTCTGATATTGTAAACCCCCATCACAGTTCTAAAACGCATAACATTCATTTTTTTTAAATTCCCAAAATAGCTGCCCGTATTTGTGCGTGTGTGCGCGGGTGTGCCCATTGCTTAGCTACGGTTAGCAATTCTGACATGGAAGAGCATAAGAAAGAATGTTTATGCCAATCAAACCAAATAGCAATAGCGTAATGGTAGAGCGTTCACACAAAGAAGAGGCATTCACGGTTCAAGTCCCACCGCTCCCTTTTGTATTTATTTTTTAAATCAGTATATGGAATAATACCTAACATATATGTTTAAACATAACTAAAAAGCAGGGAAATGGCCAATGTATCAGTGAACAAAATAAATATTTTAAAGGATCCCAATATAAAATTGCCTGCAGTTAAGCAGCGCCTCACCCAGCGCAATAGAGTTGCCCATAGTTCAATAGCGCCTTATCCAGCGCAATAGAGTTGCCCATAGTTTAACAGCGCCAACCAGGGCACCGAGGAGCAGTGTAGCGCAAAGTTGCTTAAATGAAGCCACACCACCTAGCCTGTCTGAACAGTATGAAAATAAAATGAATGACAAGGTTCGAACCCAGGATTCTATGCATCAGAAGCAAAGTACAGAACCACTACGCCATGACAACATAGGGGAAACAACCACTGTTAACATTCATATACTTACTAATGGTAGTTTAACCATTACTAAGCAGGTCTACAGTCAGCTGAGAATTTTACAAAATGGCCAATCACAAAAAAGTGTGGGAAAGGCGGCATATTTAAGCCCCACAGGCGGGAATACACGCCATAACTGATTGTAGCTCACATCTGCAGTTAGAATGTCTGGTGTCGGAGAGGGAACACACTTCTGAGCGCAGCGTTGGGGCATCGAGGAGTCAAAATACATGGTTTGGCTCCTTGTCCACCATCATGAGTCAAGACTCCTGCAGGGCCAGTTCCAAGGGATGGAGTACAAGGCAGAGGCTTGGAACTGGTTAGCTCGTGACCTCACCAGTGCTACAGGTGTTCCTCAGACTGGTGAGCAGGTCCGTCACTACCATGCAGACCTGAAGAGATGAAAGCAGGACCACCTGAACCAATGGATACAGGAGGCCCGTGGGATGTGGGATGCCCCACAACTGAGTAAGTAGCCATGGAATGCAGTATGTAAGAATTGATAATGGAGTATGTATAATGGATAGGTATGTCTCAATATCCCTTCATTTACATTACAGCTGCAGGTGACCGTGCTGCGAATCAGCAAGCCTATGCTGATAGACTGCTAAGGCTGTGCCACCAGGCAGGTTAGTGATTATTCTGCATGTATTGTTATATAAAATAGGGGAGAGAGCATGAAAGAAAGTGTTGTAGTCCAATAATACAGCCATAAAATTGCCTGAATAAGTCCTCTGCATGTGCTGTCAGATAAAACCGTCAGAGAGGCAGAAAAAGAGTGTAGTAACCCATTAAGAAAGGTAACATATGTCTGAAATAATATCTCTGCAGGCACTGTCATATAAAATAAGTGAGTGAGCCTGAAAAAAGAGTGTTCTAACCCATTAATAACGGTATAATATGTCTTGAACATGTCTGCCATATACACTGTTAAAACAAATAAAGGAGTGAGCCTGTGGAAAAGTGTGTAATGTCATTAATAAAGTTCTAAAACCCGGAGTGTGTCTGTGTCACAGATTTTGAAATGTTGTTGTACCCTTGCATTATACAAACAGTACTGTTTGAAAAGGTGCTAGCAACCCAGAGTTGTGCAGTCCCATATAAAGTGGGTGATGGAAGTGCTAGTAGCTGTGAAACATATATACAGTCCACAACAGTCAGTTATTGGCTGGCATGAATAAGTAAATCTGGCACATGTTATTTTTCCCCATAAATGTGAGTGTGTGTCAAGAAATGCAGGGTTCTGTACAAATCGAAGTGAAAATGTCATGTGAAAACATCCCAGATATGTAGATAAAGAAATATAAAGGCAATCAAGAAATATGTAGCAGTAACATCTGCATCCTGGACAGTTAGTATGTCAGATATAGGTCAGGCATATATTGAACTAGCCAAACCCATTACACAACCTAATGTATGGTGGCAAGTGTAATAATACATGTAGGGGATATACACTTGCAGTCACTAGGAATGTAGTGTAGACGAAAAGGTAATTATAAGATGTTAACCGAGGTTTTTTACACCCTACTGTATGTGCATAAACCATGCAATTCCACACCTCAATGGGTATGTGCAATCTTAAATATTTGTTGGGACATATGTCCTATTGTTCTATAAATATTTGCATTCACATTGATGCATGTGCCCTATTTGAACACCACAATCATGGTGGCCTGTTGCTATCAAACATCCCTGCATGCTGTTGGAATATCCACTGTGGTTCAATATATGCATGTGTTATGCTTGCTGTTCAACTGTTGTAACCTTGGTGTGTTGGGTTAATGGGAAGATTACTGCATGCTGTTACAACTAATCTGGAATGCTGTTTTGCTTATGTTGTAATTAAACACACCTAATCACAGAACGTATGGGAAGGCTGGTCCCAGCGGACCCACCTGTCCCTCCTCAGCTGGCGAGTGTACCTGGCACCAGCAGTTCCAGTTCCCAGCCTGGGCTCCCCTCCTCCATTGGTCCTGTGCCACCTTTGGGTGGAAGCACTGCAGGGGATGGTACTTGTCCCCCCCATGCAAGCGTGGGCAGAGAAGGGCCACCTGTCACCCTTCAAAGGGTCCGGGTTGTGGTGCGTAGGGAGATCCAGCGTTCAGTCACTGATCCCCTACGCCAGCTCGAGGTGAGGGTGGCACATCTCACGGGTGAGCCTGCCATCCTATGCAGCCCTCAGCACAGCCAAACTCGGGGCTGTGAAGGTTCAGTGGTGACTGCCCATGGGTGGGGATCTCAGTTCCACTGTTACCATCTGTGGGCTCATGGGCTTGCACTTTCCAAACATCCGACCCCGTCAATTGTGTTCACCCACCCCATGTGTCATACACCGCCCCTGTATGTGTCTTGTCTGTCTTGTCTGTTTACCTTCCCAACCAACCCCCCCGACACACTTACTCTACCTCACTTCCCACTCTCACCTGGAAAAAAAAAAAGGGCAATCTGTACCCACAAAAAAATTATGCCCCATACATAGCTGCCCATTTCACACACATGTCCATTGGACATGTAAGCTGATAATTAGAATTGGCAGTGCAACATACTTTGTTGTCCTCACCCCTCTCCCAGGGGTGGAAGGTTTCAAATTTCACTCCAAATTCATTGCATATGCACAGCTGTTGCTGTTAAAGAAATGGGCAGCTATGGACCTTCCCTAACCCGTCCTGCACATCCCGAGCTTATTTACCTACTGTCTGTCCCTCTTTGTGCCCCCTTTTTCACCACTTTCCTATCTCCCCATTTTCTTTTCTTTAAAAGAAATTAGCATGGGGGTTAACGGGAGTAAGCACTTTTAAGCAGTAGTAAGCGGGATTAAGCGAGTGTGCGCATGTGTACGCTTAGCTAAGCACAGCTAAGCATTGCGCAAACCCACGCAAACCCACTTACAACTGCTTAAAAGTGCCTTAGTCACTCTATGGCAGGGCCCTTGTTCTGCTGAGCAGCAAAAGAAAAAAACCTCTGCCAGTCTCGAACCACAGACCATTGACACAATAGACTGCATGAATTACCACTAAGCCACAGCAGATATACAAATAACGTGGTTCTGAAATAAATATATCATGCATTACAATGAGGGAATGTAAATGGAAATTAGGAATGGTATAACACAAACCCTTTTCTGTGGGTCTTTACCAGCAGTGGTTGTGGAATTGCATGACATGACTGTGAAAGGAGAACCAGCCATCCTAGCAGGGAATAATGTTACAGTAGCACCTTACAAACACCACACAGTATCAGACCAGGATAAATACTGGCCACAGGAACACAGTGCAATAACCACATTTGTATGGCAGTTAATTGTGTAAGTGAGAAAAAAGTACATACTCTCATGTATCCTGTGTTAGCATTTAGGGGGGTGCGTACATGTCTACACTGAGATGTGTGTACTGGAAGCAGCAACATTCAGGTTTGAGTACAACATGCATATAACTGGCTACAATCCTACCATCAGATAAAAGACATATACCAACCTTCAGACTGACACAACGGTGTCCAGAGCAAACAAGCATGGGCCCCACGCTGGAAATCTGAAAGGGCTACGCCTACCTAACCTAGCATTTTATAGCAGTGGGCTGCAATCACAGTGAGTAATGCAATCACCAAACAGCAGGCTGCATGCAATTACTGAATGGCGGGCAGCAATTGGTGCAGAGGCTATCACATGCACAAGTGCAGATACCTAGAAAAGCAGGCTGTACCTGCAGTCCACACATGCAATTATATCATTGCAGGTGCTGTGAGATAGAGAGTGAGAGAGAGAGAGAGAGACACGGACACAGACACAGACTGAGACAGAGACAGAGACAGAACAGTGTGAGAAACTGAGACAGAAAGTTAAATAGAGGGCGAAAACCCAAAACAAACCACCAATAAAAAAAAAAAAAACTACAAAACTGTAACACACGGAGCAGGGAAATACAAAGGTAAGGTATGTAACTCGCATGTATGTGTTGGCATGTTGTAGATGTTCCTGAAGAGTACTCTACACACTGCAAATCATCCATGTGTGGCAGCAGTATGTATCTATCTGTATCTGCACATGTGCATAGGGCAAGGGACATACTGCAACTGTTAGTAAAGGGTGGACAGATATCTGTCAGTGAAGGTTGATATGTGCATATATCCATGTAGGTCATAGTGTGTGGCCTAGAAAACTGCATGCAGTGCGCAGGAGCGGCCTAGGTCAACTGGTGCCCTAGGAAAAAGGGCTCCATGGCACCCCCTACCACACTTCCTGGTGCCCCCATCCTTGTCTTACTACACCACATAAATAGTGGAAAAGCACCCCTGCTAGAGTGGCGCCCTAGGCGGCCGCCCAGTTGGCCTATGCCTAAGGCCAGCTATGGTAGTGTTGATATATGTCATGTGGTGGTTAAATGCTGTGGGACATATTTGTCAGATCTGCTGTGTTACAGCCAGTGAGGCTTGCTAATGCTACAAGGGCTAAGGACACCTACATGCATTCTGCACAACACTGTGCAATTTAATCACATACCTGTACATCACACAACTGTCGCATAAGTGATATCCCCACCATGAAAGGTGGACTGTACATGTGCCCATATGTACAACCATGTGTACAGCAATGGATGTGTACATGTATGTGTATAGATATGCATATATATATATTATATATATATATATATATATATATATATATATATATATATAGATATATATATATAGATATAGATATATATATATACATATATAGATATATATATACATATAGAGTGAGAGAGAGAGACAGAGACAGAGAGACACAGGGTCATATGTACCGCAACAGGTGTGTGGTGACCAAGGCATGGACTGTAGACAAGTGTTGATACTGCAGTGCCATTCCACCTTCCCAAAACAGTGTACCCATTAACTACCACATAGGTATAGATCTACCTAACAGTGAAGGTGTGATAAGGGAACATGGGACACAGGTGGACAGTAGCCTCCGCTATGATGAAGACAGAACCACACTACACCTGTAATCTGTCTGTGTGGTATGTGTCATGACAACAGGTGTGTCATCTATGGAAGTATAGGGTAGAGTTCCCCTCTACTCATCACAATGCCCTGTGTGGTATGTACTTCACATGACAACTACACCAGGTGAACAGGCCACAGACAGACCTCCCAAAGGGTAATACTGTCCGCAAACAGATGCCCTATGCAGACTGACTCACAAAACCACAACTACACTGTATTGCATACTGGCCACACAGAGGTGACCTCTGCCAGACATACAGAGGTATGTCACACCCATAGCTGGGTGACAACCACCATGGCAACATATCACAATCCCTCCGGGATACACGCTCTAGGGCCCTAAACCTTGTCAGCTCACTAAACAGCACATGCTGGAGGGATAGGTTCCCATCTCAGAGATATGCCATACACCGGAATAGACCACATAGCAATAGCAAACAAGGCTCCTCTTTAGCAGTTGTTATAAATACCCCTGATGATTGTGTGGGAGATTGGTAATGCATCCCAGGAAACACCTCTGTGGTTCAGGTTGGTAGGGGCAAGTGAAATCAAAGTACATGTGTGTCAAAGGCCAGGGTAGCATATGGCTAGGCTGCTGTAGGCCCTAGGACCAATAGCATATTACCTACCTATGACACTATGCACTCACACATGTACTTAATGCAATAGCTGCTATGTGAGGTTGAATAAGTGTAATGCTGAATGTGTGCAAAGTCTGTAAAGGTGTGATAACTTAGTGTGATGTTGTATCTGACATGGTAGTGCCTATCCTAGCTGTGAGGACAGCAACTGATGTGCAATGTACTGTTAGGCAGACATAGTAGTATGGCATATGATGTGACATAGTTCTCCGTTGACGAACGTGGTGTCTCATTGTAGGCTAAAGCAATACATGTATGCTTAGTGAGTAGTACTGCTGGTGAATCCATCACCAATATGAACTGTAGTACTACCTGAAGCTGTAGGCCTAAACAGCACAGTATGGTGTGTGCTCACATTGCTTGGAAACACTGTCATGTGTGTTTCCTGTAGTCTGAACAGAGGACAGAATGCAGGCATAAGGGTGTGTAAGTAGTGGCACACAGTACGGTATGGTACACAGGTAATGCTCATCTGTGTTGGCATACAGTGGTGCATTGTATGTTTGCCTGATGTGTGTGTGATTATGCCTGTACAATGGCTGCAATCATATGTGTGTTACAGGGTAAACGTGTGTATCCAGCAACATATATAGTCTGTTACAGTAGTATGCCACCTATAGTAACAACTGCACACATCTGTTAGGCAGGGCTATGGCATCAATGACTAGGGTGGTTGATTGGTACTACTGTACCTGTACTTTACATCCATTGCAATGGATGACATCTCTGTTCGTGCATTGGTGTGCTATACACCCCTGTATTGAGGTTGTGCAATGTGTCACAAACAGTGTGTCGGGTACTGTTGTATAGTGGTGTGATATATAGAGTCTGCCAGGCAGTGTTAGTTAGTTGTGGCCTGAGAACCAATAAGTGGTATTGAATGTGTGTAACCTCTGACAAACAATAGGATGGAATGTATGTCAGTAAAGTGATATCTGTGGGTAAAGGTGTAAAGTGTGCCACAGGAGACTCTCACACATATTGTTCATACCTTTTTCAGCCAGATGGCCCACCAACACAACCCAGCGCACACAGTGGATGAGGAAGAGGTGATACTCGACAGCCTATTGCAGCAGTACACAATGCTGTTCTCCAGAAGCAGCCAGCACCAGCAGGAGCAGACTGCACTGTGGCAGGAACTTGTTAAATGGGTAAATGACATAGGCATGCATAACCGGACATATGAGCAGGTATGCCATCACTGCAGTGATTTAATTAGACAAGTCCAGCGGCGTGCATCTGATATCCAAAGACAGCAGCCTGCCACTGGTGGTGGGGTGGCCATTCATCCCCCCCTCACCAGAGCGGAGGAGCTGCTCCTAAGCGTGGTGGCTCCTGGACAACAGCTACATCAACCTCTGACCTGTATTGTAATGTAGGCCGGAGCCACCCAGCACATCCACCTGGAGCAAGCAGGTAGCATGCCCTATCTGCAGACTACAGTTTATTGTTAGATTATGTGTACGTGAGATGTGTACTGTGTGTTTAGCAGTTCCGCTGCCTAGTGTTGTGCAATACAGATAGTTTGAATAATATCCCTACACCTGTGACTGTTGACTGTTGTTGTACTGCAGTTTAGCATACCCACTGTAGCAATGCCACAGTTGTGGCCACTGACGAACCCTCTCATATTCTCGTATGTCCCTCTGGTGTGACGTCAGGGCAGCCGATCCATGCTGGTGAGTGTATTATACCTGCAATGTTGGTAATGAAATATGCATGTCATAGGTGAGGTGTAGGCCATGTACATGTAACACACCAATGCATAATGCATGCTATGCATGTTTGCTGTGAGACATTGCACAGCTCAGTAATGTCAGTAGCTGCCTCAATGACATGCAATACACAGAGCGTGACAAACAGTTGTGGCAACCCCGTACTGCACATTGGATAGGCATAGTTGCAACATCTGTACACAACATAACACATTTATCACATGCACTACACAAAGTCATGCTACATATGGCGTAACCACACACCCACTGTAAGGTCACACTTCAGTATCCCACATGTCATCCACACACACATGATGTACCTCAGGAGTAGAGGCCTATCATGGGGCTGTGCAACACTCTTCAACACATAACACAGTCATGTTAGGCAATGCTCCCTACTGGGCACCTCATACACCCATGTACAAAGTGGCTGTGTAATAGTGAACATATCCACGGCACTGCAGTTCAGGTACAGTATGCTAGGTGGTGGTCTGTCAAACAGTAGTAGCCATGAGTGACCACAAGATGCATGATGATGATGATGGCACATGGTACTACACCCCATCCAGTTACAGTGACTACAGTACTACACATAGCAGTCTTTGCTGTGCACCTCATTGTTCTGTGTGTGCAAACATATGCACCTATACACACCATGCATAGCATGTTGTGTGTGTGCTTACATATGCTAGTATACACATTTTGCACAACAGTCGCCATCTGTACAAAGAGTCACATATATGTCCTGGAATGCTATGGATGTATAGGTCACATGACACACATTGGGTGTGTGTGGTGTTTAATGTTGCAGTCGTGTAGCATGCCATGTCATGGCTGGCACCGACATATCTGCAATATGTCCCACACTCACCATAACCACTGTACAATGTCCATGTCGTGCATTGGCATTCCTTCACATCTACATGCACCACTCATCCCATGTCTGTACATTGCATGCATTTGCTACACCTGTGCCCACTATTATGTGCTATGGACACAGACACTGTTATCAGACATGGCAGTCTATGTGTCACACAGATAACACATGCAGCCATGGTATGTATACCACTGAGTGATGGTGCACAAGACATTGCAGAGCAGATAATACTTGCACAGCAATGCTGTGTCCATGTACACATTGTGTTCCAGGGTGTAGCCAATCACTGAACAACTACACACATGCATCAAAGCCATGTATAATGTCATTAGATAGGGCTGTCTATACCTGCACTATATGGTGTTAAGCAACACACAGTCTGCATGCTGACATGTGTGTGGTGACTGTTTGCCTTGTGATACTGTCACCCACCATCACCCACTATTGTGTATGTGTTGGATTGCTGGTGTGTGTGTGTGTGTGTGTGTGTGTGTGTGTGTGTGTGTGTGTGTGTGTGTGTGTGTGTGCTGTGGTGAGCAGTGTATTTCTGTGCATGTGTTCATGTGTGCATGTGTGCATGTGTTCATGTGTGCATGTGTTCATGTGTTCATGTGCGCATGTGTGCTAACATCATGTACAGATTGTAAAGTGCGTTTCTTGTCTTCCTTCCACAGGTGCTGAGTTAGGGGTGGCTGAATGCAGCAGGGAACCTGATGTCACCGCCACTAATAGTGGAGATGATGAGACATGTATTGTGGCACAGGAAGGTCTGACAGGGTCTGTCGTTGGTCCACCAATCGACAGTACACAGAGGTCAACCCCATCTATGCGCACACTCATACTGTCAAGACATCCCTCGTCACCAATGGCCATAGCTGAGGGACAGCATACAGTTGGCATTGACCAGGAGAGTGTGGTACCTATGGCACATGCATCCCCTCACATCAGCAATAGCCGGATTACCCTAATGGTACCACATAGGCGGATGTCCAGGGGTTCTCGGGGGATCATCACTGGTCATATTTCCCCTGGCAGATGTGCCCCCGGAGGTATTACAACCTCCAGTATGTTCCGGGCTGTAATGCAGGCACAGGCATGTATGGAATGGTACACCTGACAGGGACTAAGGGCGCAGAGGGCCCATTACACTGCTATCAATGACGGCATCCGTGACCTTGCTGGTGCCATCCGGAATTACACCGAGGTCATTGATAGCCTTTGGAGGGAGACATTAGATGTCCTCCACAATGTGTTAGCCATGAGCCAGGACCATGCAGGATGGATGAGAAGCTGACGCGGATGCATGCCAGCAACAGCATCAGCTGGCAGTTGTTGTGGACGGACCACGGATCACAGCCGCTCCCATAGTGGCAGTACCAACCCCTTCAATGCTGAGGCTGGCCTGTCCATTGACCGTCCTACTAGACCACGTGCACGTGGTGCTGGCCAGTCCCAGCAGGGACATGAGTCCAGTCATCATACCTCTGCCTCTGATGATAGCACCCAGTCAGGGTTGATACCCGATACTGCCCGTAGAACTCTTGCTAGGCACAGGTCCTGTGTCCGTGGCCAGAGACAGTGATCTGTACAGCCTAGCAGGTACAGTCTGTGGCTGTCCCACAACTGCCCGTATATGGCAGCCACATGGTGGAGTTGTGTGCATGCAGGCACACACACATTTACCATACAACTAGGGCTCACACATACACACACACATTACATCAACATTGGCCCATGCAGTACTGTTCTCCCTCACACACACACACACAGACATGCCTATTGGATGGGTCAATGTTGGGCTCTGGCAAACCTACAACACACTCTGTGTATATGATGACACCTGTGCCACCTCCTGTCATCTGTCACATTGATGCAGGAATAGGATTACATGGTTCTGATGCACAGGGTGACATTATAGCAGTGTAGCAATAGTAGCAAGTTGCCACCAGGAAAGTGTACTGATATCCTTGTAGGTATATCTCAGCAGGCATTATGCATCACAGCTCTGATAGTCATTGTAGCATTGTTTACACCAGTGTTAGGTCTGAGTATGTATTGTCCACCCATGCGCCACTTGGCTGACGTGTACACTGTTGCCAGCATGTGTTAGTGAGTGGACAGTACGTGTGAGATGTGTGCATTACAAATTAGCGGGTGTACATTTGTGAACATGGTGTGTGCGCACTGTCTGCATGTACGTGCATAGTGGACACGTGGGATGTGCAACATATCCTGTTCTACACATTGTTAACATCTCATGGTATCTTTCGATGGCCAGTATGCATTCTACTACAGATATGTACTAACATGGGTACACATGTGTGCATGACATGGGTTGGCACTATGCTGTGGGTGATACCATTGATATCTGTCAATGATCTGCAGTCTGGTAGTATACACCACCTCAACAGCATGACTATAACCAATCATTAGATGATGTCCTGACAAATGACTCACAGTTGTAGGGAACTCAGTAACAGTTGGATCCTTCCAGTACTATACTATAACAGTAACTAGTGGTATTGACTGCCGCACGTTCCTGGGACCGCACCTGTGTGGCATATAGCCCTCTTAGGTACATGCAAACACACTAGGGATATGTCCATCTACATCTGGAAATGCATGCATTGGCCTACACTGCATTCCCCGGATGGGACGCATATCCTACACAAGGGAATCATACAGACAGATACCTGTTGTCCAATACATGCTGTATAGCAGTACGCCGTCTATGGCATAGTCATCCACATTTACTATACATACTATCCCGACAGTACCACATAGGTGGTAGCCCTGAACATGTATGTTGGGTACCAATGTGTACAGACAGACACGTGTTATGTCATCTGTCCCTTGATATCCACATATCCATAGGTATTGTGGGGTCCCTCAGTGTTTCACATAACACATTAGGGGCCTGCATGCATATCCACAGGGCTGGTGCACACCTATAATGACTGTCCATTATTGCCAGTCATTGTTGTGTATGAACATGTCTGACATATACCCCGGCAATTACCCTCACTCACAGTACTCTATAGTACATGTCATGGGTGTGTGTGGCAGGGATGTCCTTGGCCACGGATCACTACATTGGCTGGTCTTGATGCATACATACATAGGTGACCTATGATCTGAGAAGCAGTGGCACAATCTGTCAAAGGTTACAAATGTATTCATGTAGTATGCAGGCTTCACACCTATGTACTGATTGAGATCACATGTACACAACTTTATTTGACATGCAGATACCCGATGTGGGCAATTCACATGCTGTTTGAAACATGTGTCATACCGTAGTAAAAGCAAAACCCACACTGCATTGACCACCTGGGGCACACACACACACACACACACTCTCAGCATTTGCAGGACTCAAACCCCTACTTAACTATGTTATGATACTAGAGAGATACACATTAACACAGCGCGCTATATGCATTACTGGGTGGGTACTGTTCTCCTTGAACATTTGTAGGATGCTGACATTATTGAGCTTTCCAAAGAGGGATGTACCTCTCTTAATGTGTTTTCCCAGTCTCCAAAAAGGCTACTCCTCCCAAAGGAAATCACACACATCCCCCCCCCACACACACACACACACACACACACACTTGGCATTTGCAGGACTCAAACTCCTACCTAACTATGTTATGATACTAGAGAGATACGCATTAACACAGCATGCTATATGCGTTACTGGGCGGTTGCTGTTCTCCTTGAATATTTGTAGGATGGTGACATCATCAGACTTTCCGAAGAGGGATGTACCTCTTTTAATTTGTTTTCCCAGTCTCCAAAAAGGCTACTCCTCTCAAAGAAAATCACACACATACACACACACACACACACACACACACACACACACACACACACACACACACACACACACACACACACACATTGCCATCCCTTCATATGTCAACACATATCTATGCACAGATTGTTGGTTTTGTGGATACGACATGTGTCTGATGTTGATGAAGAGCTGCTCAAAGTCTATGTGCGACATGCGTAGCTCTGTTCCGTGATGTATGTCCTGGGTGGCTGCCTTGCAGATGGTGTAGCATGATTGGGAACCATAATCTGCACATGAACATACCACAGTTGGTAGGGTTGTGTGTTTGTCAGTTTCCAATAGCTCTGTTTATGACTTCTGCCATGATGCATTCCATGGCCTTGCAGATCAGACTTTATAGGCTTACTGGACTATATTTCCCATGGTGTGTTGTGCACCCACACATGTGGGGAGTGCCATATGTTGCTGTAACACATTTGATGGTTCCAGGTCCTGTGGAGTGGGTGAGGCTCAACAGACTGTTCAGGTGCAGGGTCTGTTTGTTCTGTAGTGCATGTATGACACATATTGGGAGACAATGTAACCCAATTGCTGCCATGCTTTTGGCTTTGGGGGGAGATGCTCAGCCATTCTACACATGATATCTCCTGGTATGATGTCAGGGACTATCGTCAGTGGGGGGTGGGTATGTATACATGGGCCTGTCTGACAGGATGTCGGCAATGTCAGTAAGGTACAGTTGTCCCTGACTCAGCACATATATGCGTGTACATTACTATTTATTACATAGCTGAAGGAGATGTCATGATTCTCAGTCTGGACTCCTTCTCAGCTACTTTACAAAACACCGACAAACCTGAGCACTAATCCCGGTTATACTCTTTTACACACTAAACACCCTACTGATCCTTTGTGATCAGGCTACAGAGTATGTCATCATAATACACTGGAATGTCCAGGGGTCGGTTTCATGTGTACTCTCCAGTCCAGCTAGTGAATATTGTGGTTATGACACAATGTCACATCTGTCTCATGTACACAGACAACCCTCTCCTCCTCACATCATACTCACATATATGTGGGAGATGTAACAATATTAACATACAGGACATTGAGCTCTCTCGACCCATGGCTGGCATAGTCTATCAGATCATGAGGGTGACCACACACACCACATATCAGTCTCAAATACACCGATAGTGACAGCAAACAAACCACATTATCACACATACACATATTTGGAGGCTCTACATACATTCTGCCTAAGCAGCAGAGACCTCCAAAGCAGACACACATACAACTGCTACCCCACTACAATGCCCACATGTCACACAGTTCATAATGTCAGTGTGCCACACAGTCACAGCCCTTTGGGCTGAACAACACACCTGATACACTTGTTATAGGTGACACTTTGAGCTGTCTCTCAGTTGCCATGATCCACCACATAACACATGCACACAGGTCACTCCAAAGCAAGTCCAGGACTGGTTCCATCATTGTCCATGCTGGTGCGTACAACCTCAGACGTTCCTCCCTGGACCACATGACATGGAACATAGAAGAACTGTGATCATATAGCCCAGCCCCGTATTACCCTGACCTTGTTTAGCATCTTACACTCACCAAGTATGATGTCACAGTATACCAACAAAATGATCACGTTTAACAGTTGGCTAACATATTGGTGTTATTCAAAGGGGATACAGTGTCTGTCACCCTGGGGTGACATGCTCAACATGCCAAGTAGCTTCCCTATGGACAGCTTGCACCTGTCACCCTTGGACTTTTGAATATTGGCTAGGGCACTTGCTGCCACCATACTGCCCTATTTAAGCAGGGCTCAAAGGACAGAACCACCTCCATGCACATTACAGAGTACACAACACTGAGGGTAATGCTGCTCAAAACCAGATGTCTTACCCTCAAATTGCGCCCACTCAGGAATCTCCTCAGTATGGAGGATAGCAATACCTGTGCACAAACAGACACATGGTTGAGGCTCCCACATGCACACCAGCACTACCAGGTTGTATTTCATACCATGCTTTCTGACCACATAACTCAGAATGGCTAACACAAATAGGGGGAGTATCCATATATATCACAGATACACATACCTCTGGGTTGGTAGCACTGCACAATGCATCACGGACCATACATATGCACCTAACATTGTGCAAATCTGCCTTTTGGTTTGTTGCCTGCTACAGACCACACTCCCCAACACAGCAACCTCACTCAGCTTTCCTGGGAACATTGGACCATATGAAGGTCTCCCCAAACACCATTATATTGGGTGATGTCAAATACCCACACATTGACTGTGGATAGTACTCAGGCCCCAACACCCTCGCCCAACAGTTGCTACTATTTCTAAACTCATATGCTATGGCACAACCGGTCACCATACCCACAAGAGGGGACAACATATTGGACATGATTATCACCGACATGGGGACTCTATATTCCACTCCTGCGATATACCCCTCATTGGCAAGGGCAGAACATACTTTATCTCACTGGACATCCATATCCCGTCCCCACACCCATCCTGGGTAATCTTGGAGAACTTCCCAAAGCAAATGTCACACTCCTCCAAACCACGGTGGTATCCATCAGAGACCCTGGGTCAGTGGTAAGTATGGCTCAGACTGCTGAATCCTTTACATACACATTCTATGGACACCTAGTGGATCGCATGGATCGTTACATCCAAAATAACAACTGGACTCACTCCTCCAATGCAGTGGACCTGTCTGGTAGACCCCAGCCATTAATACGCTTTACAACAAATGGAGGAAGCTAGTACATGATAGAGCACAATCCCAGACAGGGAAGGCATCTGTGATCTGTACTAGCGGACAGCTACAATCACTCAGGTATTTATGTCAGGCACGCTTCTAATGGACAATTGCACCAGACACGTCGGACACTCACAAGGCCTTCTTCAGTTGATTCAGGTACCTGGCTGGACACTCACTGATATGCTGTGTGTTACTGCATACTGACTAAACATACCCTGAACCCACTGACATTGCCATCATCCTGGCAAACAGGTTCAGTGCAGATGTGTGTCCCCCATCCCCCCTAAAGTGGTACTGTCCATACCAATGGAGTGTAACCTCCCAGACATCACGAGTAAACAGGTTAGTGCTGCCCTCTCCACAGCAGACAACACAGCATCAATGGGACCAGATGGTGTCCTAGCCTGTGTCGTACACAGCCTTCATGACAGACATAACACTCATATTATATCACTGTTTGATATAAGAGTTACTGCAGGATATGTACCCACGGAATGGCATACAGCGATAGTGGTCCCGCTCCACTGAATATTGCCACAACAGACCACAGACAATATCGGCCTAAAAGGCTAACTAGCCTGTTCTGCAAAGCTATGGAGTGTATTGTAATGGGACTCATGCACATAGACATGGGAAACCTACAGACACTGGGTCCTACACATTACAGCATTGTTGTGGGCAGATCTTGCCTGTTGGACCTGTTCATATTCTTTCAACAGTTACCAGGTCCATCAATGTTGGGATGGTTGTCCACAAAGCCTGCCTGGACCTTGCACAACCCTTCAACACAATACCCCACTCGGCCATTATGCATAGGCTCACCAGCATCAATATCGACACATATCTGACATGATGGATTGCTACCTGGAGCAAGGATAGCACCCAAATGCTCAGTGTTGCAGGTGCCATGTCTGACTATACACCAGTTACACCTGGCATCCCACAAGGCTCAGTCCTGGGACCTCTCTTGTTCAGTATATATTTGTGTGATGTACAGGCTATCACAGGAGGGATATGGCTGCCCATGTTCGCAGATGACTGCAAACTGGGTGCCATAATCAGCTCTCCTGCTGGCACATGCATACTCATACAGGATCTCAGAGATAGGTTGACTGGTGCCTGAGCCATGGCCCATGGCTACATGCCATTAGTTGCATAGTCATCCCCTTTGAGGATGACAAGATGCCCACACATTACCACATAGGTTGTAATCCATTACATACAGTAGTAGTTGTTCGGGTTCGGGGACACAACCTGTTCGTACTCTCGCCTTTGACAATTCTATTGCCATAGTGGTTAGACAGTATGTCTACATAGCCCACCATATCCCACATGGTTTTACATGTTGATCATGTGTGGTCATTGTGCCCCTATACTCTTCACGACCATGCTTGCTTACTATGCCACCTTTGGGATGTACCTTACCTGACACCTGCAGCAACTGTAATGGCCACAAATGTTACTCTTCGAGCACAGATGCCCTGCACAGTTCCGATACAATAACTCCAGCTCTACTCAGTCACTTACCACCTACACAGATGTGTTGTGTGCCTGTAGTTGAAGGCAATATCTGACCCAGACTTATTGGACATGCTCCACCTCAGGATATCCGACTCCCTTGCTGCTACACAGTCCAGGGACATATACCTCAGCACTGATGTTAAAAGGACATGCTGGGGGGACTGATTATTATCAGAAAGCCTCCACTCACTCCGGAGTGTAGTCCCAGTTTTGCATAGGCAGAGCCACCCACAGACCACCTACAGGTGACATCTTGACAAGTGGATGGGTGATCGCATGTTTACCCATGGAATATCTTCTGGGTCCCTGCTATACAGAGGCACAATACACTGAACATAAATGGGCTATCTTGTGTGACCTACTATTCACAGGTACAGTGCTCTGATTTGACTGGGTTGCAGTAGCCAAACACACTCTGGCTATGCTTGTACATGCCCTAGGGCAGATAGCCTAGTATCAACCTCTGAACCTATGATCATTTTCATGATGCACAATGTTTATTGCTGATACTGTTTGTAGGTTTTTATCATCTTTGCTTTCACACTTTATATGAACTGCTTAGGTATCTGCAGAACATATTTGCTTATGGCAGGGTTCCACTATATTATATACGTGTCTGTTGTCATATAAGCGTGTGCACAGGGCAGATTGCTGTGTAGTGAGAGGTTCCTGGGTTAACACATGCAATTGCCTACTATGTGTGCCCCAATGCTTTACTCCAACATAGCCTAAGTGTGTGAGCATACCCAGTTCAGACTGTCAGTGTTCTGTTGCCTGACATTTGTCTCATGTTTTCAAGTGTGTGAGCATGCCCAGTGTGACCTTTCAGTATGTTATTGTGTGAGGTCCACTACATTTGTTGATGTATGTCTACATGTCCATTATTAACATTTGTACTGTGTGTGTTGAAAGTCAAGTTCTATTCTTACTGCAGGACTCACCTTTGTGTCATAACTTGACAGGGATTATGCTGTACCTGCAGAGTTTCCATGAAATACGTTGCATAGACTTATCAACATTTCTTCATACAGGCTAACCACTGCACTACTGTCATGGTTAGGTGGCTATAGTGCACAGTATCCTGGGTTCAAGGCCCATTGCCGCTTATATTTTCATACTGAGCAGACCAGACTGCTTAGGGGCCAGTAGAGCAAATATGAGCATGTTGGCTTTTGTTCAGCTATGCCCTACCTAGACCCAACTTGTCCAACATTGCTCAGTATTAACCATCATTGCTGGACATTGGCCAATATTACTCTACATTGACCATATTTGTAGTAGTTGGTGTGTGTGATTTTGTTTACATTGACTTTATGATGGTAAATGCTGTTTAGCACTGCTTTATATTGCTAAACACATGGCAATCATGCCTCAGGTGTTGATGCAGGGCTGCCTATGTGGGATGCACATACTACACTCCCTATACATGTTTGAAAGCAGGTAGTGTCAACATAGGCATCCCTTTTACTATATGTGCAGGTCAGAGAGAGGTATCATTTCCAAAGTTCCTACTGAGCCAGTGTATGTGCTATGCCTTGCCTCTTTGCCAAGGCCAAAGCATACCGGGCATGCCTCCTTCTGCCTACTGGGGCAGGCTCAGGTTATTCCTCCTCCAAGTCACGCTCTGCCTGTTATGGCCTTGGCAATGGTGGGGGGCTGTTTGGCCCAGGCCTATGCTGGTCCTGCTGCAGCTGTTTTCACAGGATCATATTATGTAGCATAGCACATACCATGACAATTTGGGTACATGTAGTTGGTGAGTACTGCAAGGCTCCACCAGATGTGTCCAGGCACCGGAACCGTGACTTGAGCAGCCCAAACACATGCTCAGTTACATTTTGTGTTGATGCATGTGCCTCATTATGGCATTCCTGTTCAGGTGTGTGCACTTCTGATGGGTGTCATCAGCCACGGCTCCAGTGCATAGCCAGCATCCCCCACTAGGTGACCATGTGGGATGTCCCCATTGGCAAATGTCTGGTACAGCTGCATCAGATGCCAGATATGGGAATCATGGCAGCTTCCAGGGCAGCCAGCACACACATTCAGTATTATGCCCTGGGCATCACACACGACCTGGCAGTTGATGGAGGAAAGCCCTTGTGGTTGAAGTAGACCCTACCCCGCTCACCGGCTGGTGCTTTGATGCATATATGCGTGCAGTCTATTGCACCCACTACCTCAGGGTATTCTGCTATTTGCTGGAAGAGATACATATTGCTGGCCAATACCTCACGGGAATTGGGGAAATATACATGATCACCGACATGTGCTGACAGGGCATCCAGGAACTGGTGCAGTACCCTGGATGCTGATGCCATCATATCACCAGTTGGTCTCTGGAAGGTACTTGTTGTTAATATTCTTAGGCCAACACATACCTTAGCTTCCACTGGGATGGGTTCCCCTCTGTTGGTTCTGTGTGCGAGGCGTGGCCTGCACAGCTCAACAATTTGCTGCAAGAGGTCTCTGTCCACTCTATAGTGCTCCACTATCTCCAGCTCATGTAGCCCCTGGTAGGTAACCCTGGGCCTGTACACTCTTCTCCATCTCCTCACTGTGGGTTGTCCAGCAGCATTTGCATTATCACCATACTCAGCATGTTGCATATGTCACCTTATAACAACAATGGCAGCCCCTAACATTTTTGGTCTCAGTGAAGCCTTTTCAGTTTTCACTTCTATTAGCTTACTGCAGTGTTGCAGTGTCTCTTGAGAGAAACATAATGGACTGTTGTTTGCAGAGTTTTAAGTGCTGGGCTGGGCTGGGCTAGTGTTCTGCCTGGGTAATTGCCTGATTCTGATTGTTTTCACCTGCTAGCTCTGCTAGTACTCCCTGGTAACTTCCACTATTTGGTGTGCTTCCTTTTTCCTTACTGTTTCCTCGGGGGGGGGGGGGCAGCGCGCAAACACGCACAGCAGCTAACACATGCGCACACATGCTTACATGGACTAAAGCTTGCTTATTCTTCTTAAAACATGTCCACACCAGCGTAAATGTGCTTACAACTGTTTACACAGCCTTACATATGCTTACTCAAGCCTACACGCGCACACACACGCTTACACGTGCATGCACTGTCTTATTCGGGTTTACTGGCATGCACATGTGCGCATGCACGCTCAGCAAGAAACTTTGGTGTTATCCATGGCATACACCTTTGATTTCTTGACTTTACCTGGCCTACCTGTTGACACACCTCTTTCACTATTATGTAAATGTAATCTGACACATGTCACTCTGCTCCAATGAGCTTCACTCCTTTCATTCATACCCCCCTTGTGATGTCACCTATCTTCTACTCTGTTACTCCCCTTATCCTACTCCTACACTCCACTGACTGTGCTCATTTGCTATGTAAACTTGCGATTCACTATCCTAACTCTCATTTGCATAGGATTGTCTACTAATGCTTAGTTATATCTCTTAGACTGAGCTTTCCCCCTTAGCAACCTCTACTCAGTGGCCATGTTGTCTTCAGCCTGCCATTCCCTTGCATTGTAAATTCATTTTAGCTATAAAATCCACATTTGTGGATCTTAATTATTAATTTTCTGCTTTTTAGGGTGCAGCGCGTTTGAGTGGTGCTGAACTACGGTTAAACCCCGGTGATCAGGATAAAAAAAAAAAGTTATTTTATTTTTAATTTACATCACTTCCCATTGCCAATGGCCATATTTTTGGCCATTGGCATCCTTCCTCCTGTGAATGCATGTTTTTTTTCCAGCTGACACGGCTCCGTTTTGCTATTTGCAGAACCATAACTGAGTACATTTCTGCAAATAACACTACGCCTACTCGGACAGGTTCGGGTTTCCTGTATCACAAATTTAACTTATTTGCATGGCTTTCGCCTGAAATTGAGGTAATTTGCATATTCCAGCCCTGTCCGTGTAGGACTAGTTTGGAGAGCTCAGTTGCATGCCCCTACTGGCTGTTCCTGGATCGCTCGGTGGACATGTTGGCTGCATGGAGTCTTACTCTACTCTAAGACTCCGTGCAAGCCTAAGTGAATCTGGCCCAGAGTTTCAAAAAAAAAACTACAGCTTTAATTATTTCATCTCGCTTCTTAACTATACCATCTTTCTCATTCTGATCCTCCAGTTGCACAATTTCATTATACTTTATTTGTCCGCTTAATTGATTAATCTCTTCCTTTATACTTTTAACAATATATTTTCCATAATAACCTCTCTTAAATTTGCTCAATCATGCATAAATATTATTTTTACTTCATTATTTTTTTACATTATTAACTTCTATCATTTCTCCTAATTTCTGCCACTCGGCCTCATAAATTTCTATTTTACTGTCATTCCACAAAAAGTCAACATTAAGATATTATAGCTTTATATTATGCTTTGTAATCAACCCATCACTCTAACCAATTCCTATAAAAAATGTTTCATTTGTAAATGTTTAATTAAAAATATTGAAAAGAACATTGAAGGACAGACTCAAATAAATAAAGAAAAACAATATGTAAACTAAGCTTTACTATATTCATGAGTGGCACAAGATAGTTTTTCAAGTGACCCTTGAAATACATGGCTTGAAAGAAATAAGCCTATTTGGGAATATGTTACCCCATTCCCTGTCTTGAGAGCCCATCTGTGTTGGCATTGCCGATCCCACTATGGTGTTGTACTGTTATGTCATATGCTTGCAGTCCTAAGCTCTACCTTAATAACATGGCATTTTGCTGGCTGACTCTATCTAGTCATGCTAAGGGATTGTGATCTGTAACTACAGTGAATTTCCTTCCATACAGGTAAGGCTGAGGTTTCTGCAGTGCCCATGCTATTGCTAGACATTCCTTTTCTACAGCTGCATAACATTCCTCCTTGAGTTGGAGGCTATGGCTGAGATAGACCACTGGGTGCTCTTCTCCTTTTGAGGATACTTGGCTAAGTACAGCCCCTACCACATCGTTTGAAGCATACACCGGCACAACATATTATTTGCTGTAATCTGGACTGGCTAGCACAGGGGGTCCTCCCAAAGCTCATTTAAGTTTCTGAAATACCTGCTCACATGCTGTGGTCTATACTACCTTATCTGGCATGTTTTTCCTTGTCAGGTCTGAGAGGGGAGCAGCTACTGTACTATAACTGGGGACAAATATTCTATAGTACCGCACTGTCTCTAAGAATGCCCACAACTTCTTTTTGGTAACAGGGCAGGCTATGCCTGAATGGCTTCAACTTTGGCAGGTTCTGGCCTGATCTTATCACTCCCACTCTATGTCCCAGGCAGAAGACCTCTGCCATACCCACCTGACACTTACTGGGTTTAATGGTCAACCCTGCCCTTTGCAGTCTGCCCAGCACCTTCCTGATGTGGTGAAGATACCCTTGCCAGGAATGGCTGTAGATGGCAGTATCATCCAGGTAAGCAAGAGCATAATCTCCTACCCTATCAGCCTCTGGAAAGATGCTGGGCAATTTTTCATCCCAAAGGGCATATTCATGAACTCATACAAGCTGAAAGGAGTCACAGACGCTGACCTCTCTCTAACACTGGGAGTCAAGGGCACCTGTCATACCCCTTGATCAGATCAATAGTGGTCAGATACTTAGCCCCACCCAGCTTCTCTAAGGCTTCATCTGTCCTAGGCTTGGGGTAACCATTTGACTCTGTGTGACTATTTAGTCTTCTTTGGTACCAGCACCACTGAGGAGGCCCAGAAACTGCTGGACTCTTGGAGTATTCCTTGTTTCAGCATCTCCTGTATCTCCTCCCTCAGAGTCTGTCTGACTCACTCAGGCACCCTGTAAGGGGCCTGCTTGATAGATCTTTGGGGCCCTGTATCCACATGGTGTTGCACCAGGTGGGTGCACCCTGGTTTCCCAGTGAATATGTCCCCAAACTCCTGTAACACTGCTCGGAATTCTCAAACATGGGTAGGGGATAACCGGTGTTGTGCTAGTTACTTATAAGAGTAATAAGTTACTATTACTAGTTACTTTTAAATGAAAGTAATATATTACTATTACTTATTACTCTTCTAAAAAAGTAATATATTACTATTACTAGTTACTAAATAAAGTAACTAGTTACTTCTGAGTTACTTTTGCATAAGTATATTTATCAATTCTTATATTCACATTTACTCAAATACAGAGTTACAATAATGATGAATACCATTTTACAGTTTACAAAGTCCCACAAACTAGTCTTTATAGACAGAGTCACAATTTAATAATTAAATCAAAGTACACACAGCCAGCAAAACAAGACCCATAACAAGTTACAACCCATCAAATTTTCAACAACATACATTAGGCCAATCTGCTAAAACTAATGCTGAGGACACAAAAATGCTTACAGAAAATGTCATACAGGTCTAACAAGACTGTTAACACAACAAAGTCAACCAAAATATCACTTTATATAACTATTCACAATGATTACACAATGAACGATTGGAGATCATGGGGGAACTAAGCCCTTGCCTATCCTAACAAATGAAAGGTGTAAGGAAGAGCAGTATTCTTGATGTGACACCAAAAATGAATATGTGTTTGTCTGTGTCTGTGTGCCTGCCTACACACACACACACACACACACACACACACACACACACACACACACACACACACACACACACACACACACACACACACACACACACAAAACACATATGTGCACACACACACATACACATGCACATACACACACACACACACACACACACACACACACACACACACACACACACACACACACACACAAAACACCTATAGCTAGTTTTAATCTGTTTTGCATAATTAGGTTGAACTGTAATTTTCATTGAAATATAATAGCACTGAAAAGAAATGTTATCTTACACAAGTTTCTGTCATTTCTGAAAAAAAAAATAATGCTGCCCAAAGTGAATAATTTCATAGAACTTACAGGAAACGTACATGGTAAATAGATGCAATTGACATTAAGCAGTTAATTTATTATATATCTTAACAGTTGGCAGACAAATTAAGAAGGTAATTTGAAATAAGGTGGTGGAGCCTTCATGAAAAATTAAAATAGGAAAGTAATTTGCTAAAAACTGAGACAGCAGTGACACCCATTCTCTCCATCAGACTCTATTCCAACATTGGATAAACAAATTCAGAATCTGCGTGTGTGTGTGTGTGTGTGTGTGTGTGTGTGTGTGTGTGTGTGTGTGTGTGTGTTGGCAGAAATAGTTTTTTCTTGTATTTCCTCTTCAAAGGATGTTGACACTTTAAAAATATCACAGATTAGAGTAAAGCAATGTGAAGAATGTTCCCCTAGACAAGAAGACTGTTAGATTCTTCAAGGTGTAATGTGCAGATAGGTAATACTACTAAATCATCTGCTGGTTACTAGTATTTAATTCTGTTTAAACTTTGAATTTTCATGAAATAAAAACACAAAAGCTATCAAATAATATGATCCTAAACTTCAGCCATCCAGAAGACATATAGTTAAGCATCAAGCGCTAACATGCATCTTGTAACAATTCCTTTCTGAGGCACCATTTCGATGCAAAATCTTAAAGTATTGCAATCCTCCTCAAATACAACTTTAAAGCTACACTTAAGATACAAAGCTCCTCAAACAATGACAGTGACCCTAACCTGCTTGCAGTTAGTATTTTCCTGACTACCTTCTACCACATTCACCTTTCAGTTGCTAACTGACAAATTCAAACAACTCATAAATATAATAATTCAACAGTCAACCCCTAACACAATTATTAATATTCTTGGGACTTTAAATTTAATTTGCTGTCTCCCTCTAACACATATGTCCATGATTTCTTCACAAATCAAAACCTCATGCAATTATTAGAAGACTCCACTGGGCCCATATTTAAATCAGGTAAACAAATCCTTCTTGAACTCATCATTACTAATAATCCCAACCATATGCCATCAGTCTGTCTTCTTCACCCCGTCTAGTGAGCATTCCCCCAAAACATTTAACTTAAACATCTCTTGGATGAATTTCCTCGTACTTTTCCATTAACAGGGCAACAGATTTTTTGACCTAGTTAATGGTTTTCTCATAATGAAAGTTGTGTAATTTTCCGTTAAGCACTCTAGCACTAGCAAATCCTCCCAAACTAATAATCTCTGCTTCTCAGTTCACACCCAACCACAGCTGCCTGTTTATTATTAAAAGTCAGCAGTACTAATACGTAAAAAAGCTCTGCTGGCTATTTATGGACAAGGGGAATAGCAGAGGCATAAGCTGCAACTCCCAAGATGTCAACATAGCTGTTTTTGGGAGGGGACATTTTACGGACTCACTATTTAAAATTCACCTCCACATGTTTAAATACATCTCCATTTAGAACGAAATTGTACTATTTTTGGGAAACTGAACTTTGAGAACTGTGGTTAATTAGTTAAGCACAGGCAAGATTATTAAAAAAAATTAACTCTACCAAGGCCAAAAAAGCTGTTGCCCCATTAACGGAAAAGTAACATCCTTCCTCCAAGCTGCTTACCTTTTGACCAGCACCCCGCAAAACATAGCTGTATTAAAACATGATCTTTCAAATACTTACTGGTCTCATTCTAAATTATTCAAACTCATATAATGTTGCTACCATATATTCACAAACAATTTAAATCCAACAATAGCTGAACTCTCGGCTCCTGCCGCCCGCGGGTGATGTAAAATTACATTAATGTTAAACATCCATGGGTGGACGTGGACGTGGACGTCAACAGTCTGTGTGACAACACACAGACATGATGTGACTGGATTGGAAAAGTGCCGCCCTGCCTGATTAAGCAAAATGAACTAACACAAAACGTAATGCACAATTGCGTTACTAGTTACTAAAAAAAGTAATTTATTACTATTACTGCATTACTATATTGAAAAATAACACCTAATATTACCAGTTAGTAAAAAATGTAATATGTTACAGTAACGCATTACTTTTGTTACTCCCATCACTGGGGATAACCGCTGGACATTCCTACCTCTTCCACTGAGGTGTTGGTGTTACTCTGAACCTCACTGAGATCAGTCACCAGATCCCTCTCAGACTCCTTCTGCCATCCACTGCAAATACTTAACACAAGGGCCTCACTATCATGGTAAGGTTTCCTCATGTTAACATGGTACAATTTGTGCCCCTGCCTTCTTCCTAGCAGTTCTACCATGTAGTCTACATCACTGATCATCCTTACCATTTTGAAGGGTCCCTCCCAAGATGCCTGCAGCTCACTGTGTCTGACAATAATGATCATCATCACCTGCTGTCCCACAGCATACTCTCTGGCTTGAGCATTCCAGTCATACCAGACCTTTTTCTGCTGTCAGGCTCCTGCCAGGTTCTCATGGGTCAAGCTCATGAGCTCTGTAAACACTGTCCTGATGTTTAGGACATATGCCACAACAGAGTCCTTGTGGGATTCATACTCACCCTCCAACTCATCATGAAATAAATCTAAAGGTCCCCTCTCCCTATGCCCATACAGCAACTCAAAGGGTGAAAAAACTGTAAATTCTTGGGGTACATCTCTGTAAGCAAACAACATATGGGGAAAATATTTGTCCCATTGTTTCTTAAACTGCTCTGCAAATGCCTGTAGTATGACCTTTAGTGTAGAGCTTAACCTCTGCACAAGACCATTTGTGGTTGTCGTTACGGGCTTCATCCCACAGTGCTCCCACAGACAAGCCAGCTGGTCTGACATGAAATTGGCACCTCTGTCAGTCAGTATTTCTCTTGGGAAATCTATCCTGCTAAAAATCTCAAGCAAAGCATTTGCCACCTTCTCTGCCTCAATGGAGGAGAGAGCCAATGCCTCATGGCATCTAGTATCATCATCTACTACAACTAGGATATACTTCTTCCCTGTAGACCTTAGGGTACTCAGATGCCCACAGTATCCATAGCTACCATCTGAAATGGCCCCTCAGTCACAGGCAAAGGCATCAAAGGAGTTTTGATCTTGTCTCCTGCCTTGCCTACTTTTTGACTCTGCTCACAGGTCCTGCAGTACTCTGTTACATCCTTGGAAATCCCAGGCCAATAAAAGTTCTGCATAATACATCTCTTGGCATGCCCATATGACCTGCAAAAGAAATGTCATAGGCTATGACTAGACGTGCCAGATGGTAGACTCTGGGCACTACCAACTGCTGTATTACCTCACCTTCTAACCCTCCTTCAGGGATAGAGTAACCCTTTGTTCCAGTATACAGACTCCCCTTTTCTTTGAGAATCAGGTGCCTCCCTAGCTGCCTCCCTCAAGCCTTGTAATATAGGATCTGAGAGCTGAGTCTGTCTCAACTCTATCTTTGTGACTTTTCCCAGCTCCCCTTCCAAAGGAAGTCTGGTATCTTCTGACAGTGGTGCCTCACTGTTAGCCTGGGTACTACCACTCACCTCTGCCCTTGCAGTCACTCTGTCCAAGGGAACATCAGTACCTACCAGCAGCCATTGATCATCTTCAGGCTCACTGCTACAGGGTAACCCCCTCCCTGAATTAGCCACATCACCATTCCTGACTTCCAGGATGTGGTCTGTCTGGGTCACCCCCAGGCTACCAGACCCACATGCCTGTCTCCGATCCTGACTGCATATCATTGCATGCACACAAGGTACTGCATTATAGAAAATTCCCCTATCAGGACATCTGTGGGGATATACTCAACACACCTACTTGCTTGCCTCCTTTTCCACCCTCCCAGTCAAAGTGAACCCTAGCCAAAGGCATTTGGAATAGGATCCCTCCTAAAGCTCTGACTGGACTTGCCTGCCCAAGGAAGTACTGCTCCTCTTTAACCACTGCAGGCTTCAGAATGGCTATATCAGAGGCTGTGCCTCTTTCGGCAGTGGCCTTTTTACCATCTACCAAAATAGGATACAACCTCTGGTGGTAGTTTGGTACCCATGTTGTCTCCAGACAACTTACCACTGGCATTCTGTTATTCCCACTTGCTCACTCTCCCACCTTTTGAGTCCCACCTTCCCTCAGTGGACATCTATATGCTACATGGCCACACTGGTTACATTTAATACATCTAACCCTTGATCCTGGCCATATACCTAAACTAGTGGCTTCCCCTGTTACTGGTAGACTCTGTTGGGGCAGTTTAGGCTGCCCACCATTGGTTCACTTAAATCCATGTGCAGCATTGGGTATCCCTTTCTGGTGCAGTGATACCCTGCTTGCTGAGTAGTGCTCCCTTTTTCCCCAGCTCATCTGCAGAGTTGCATTCCCTTTCTGCCAACCAGAGATTCGTATGTCCTCAGGCAAAGTGCTAAGGGCTTGTTCCCTCACCAAAAGGTCTCCCAGCCCTTGAAAAGTTATGACCTGACACCCACTCACCCAGCTATGAAAATAAGTGCTTAACTCAGCAATATAATCACACACACTTTCATTTGCCTTGCATCTATGCTCACAAAACATTTTTTTCTGTAAGCTTCAGGTGTTAACTTAAAACATTCCAATAAACATTTCTTAACTGTAATATAGTTTAAGCAGTCAGTATCAGACAATTTAGAAACAGCAGTTACAGCTTGACCATGGAGTAAGGGGGTCAGGAACTGTACACAGAGCCCTTGATCAATAATATACTGTTTACATACCCTTTCAAATATATGAATAACACTATCAAAATTGTCAGCCTCTGTAAATTGTGAAAGAAATGTACTGACCCTTATTGCTTCTGGGATTTGGTTATTCCCCACCCCATTACCTCCATGACCCTGGTGAGGAGTCAGCATGCTCGTTTCATGTTAACGCTGCTTCTCCTTTTTTTTTTGCCCTCCAAACACCACATTCTGTCATTTTCTTCGGCCTACAAACACTACAGTTTCTCATTTTCTTCATCAACCAAATGTGGCAGTCTCTCTGATGATTCGAGTAACAAATGTTTGGCCTCCGGTTCAAGTCTCTCTAACTCCAAATGGATTTTTAAGTCCTCTGATGAAAAGTTGAACTGTCCTGTTTCTGAGAGCTGTACATCCCCAATGCCAGACTGGTTATCTTCCTGGTTGCTGGACTGTGCTGCAGCTGTGATTAAGGCTGCAATCAGTTCCCCTTTAGTCATATTGGCATGCACCAGTCCTTTGGCTTGGCACATCTCAGCCAACTTGTTCCTTGCCAGCTTTCCATAATCTTCTGCTGACATCTTTTTCTGCTCTTCCTGACTAACTAAGCTGACAAAAAGTAAATAAATAAAACTATTGGGATATGAAGCTTTGAATGTCTACTTTCTGGCTGCTTGGGAGCATACCTTTTTAGTGACAACTGCTTATAGGCTACAACAGTTCAATTAATATTTCACCACTGCTCACCAGTATGTGATGACCCCTCATTAGGCCAAAAATCAAGGAGCCTGAATCCTCACCACTAATACTGGAGAAGGATGTGCACTTGGAATACAAATGAATATACTCAGTATTTTCAGATGCAGACCTCTCTGCATCAAGCACAATTTCCTTTAAGAGGACACAGAGAACACACTTGGTCTGCTGTCTAGATCTTTCTATCTCTCTCTCCCTCCAGGTACCCAATAAGACTCCTCACTGGTACAGCTGCAGAGTTAGGTCCTCAGCCAAGTGTCTAAGCCAAGACTTCCAGCACCTTCTCTATAATCCCAGTGCTTGGTGCCTCTGCTCCAAGTAGCTGATATATACACACTGTGAGATTTGATTTCACACACACACACACACACACACACACACACACACACACACACACACACACACACACACACACACACACACACACACGCGCGCGCACACGCGGGAAAGGCTGGCACATATTTACCTGCTGTGTTCCCTGCTGCCCAGAGCATAAGGTAGTTATCACCACCACCAGACACTCCACAATAAGTTACTCTAAGGCCCTTATCAAAGGGTGTCCAATTATACTGTGTAATATTAATATTAATACAAATGGAAGTTATTGACCAAGATAGCTAGGCCTTCTGAAGTGGGCCGCACAGTGTCAGTAAATAAATATAAAAACTCTCAAAGGTTAAATACTTTCTAAAAGGACCAGCCAGAAAAACACACACACACACACACATATATATATATATATATATATATATATATATATATATATATATATATTACTAGTATTATTTTTATGGAGCGTTTCTGACCAGGGCTTCACTGAAAAGGGGATTATTTGCCCAATCAGACATTACTGGTAAGCAAATGGGAGTAATAATAATAAAAATGTTCTTGCAGTATTACCCTTATTTCTCATCCCCCAAATTTTCCTTTCATAGGTTCATAAGTTTATACTAGGCTATCTGCCCCGGGGCATTTACAAGCCTAGCCATTTCACCACCCTTTTAGATCGGTTTACTGTGCCTCTGTAGAGTAGGTCACAGAAGATAGCCCTTTTAAGGTTAGTTTACTGTGCCCCTGTCTAGCAGGGACACAGAAGAGATCCCAGGGGTGAACTTACGATCTCCCATCCACTCATCAAGATTTCTCTTGAAGAGGGTCAGCGAGGGGCTCTGCCTGACATGGACTGGGATTCTGCTCCAGAGTAAGGGCAGCCTCTGGGATATGAATCTGTCTCTCCAGCATGTCCTATTTATTTTTGTTCTGAGGTTTAAGTCCCTGGAGCATGTAGCTCTATGGGATTTGGATTTCCTGAGGTGGAGCATGTCCATTAATACTGGGTTGGACATGGCTTTATACGTCAGGCATAGATCACCTCTGAGTAGGCGGTAAGCAACTGAGTAGAGCTGGAGTTTCTTTAGCCGAACTGCATAGGGCATCTGTTTGAGTCCCTTGATCCTCTTGGTGAGGTACTTTTGGGGCCTCTCCAGTTGCTGCATATGTCGGGTAAGGTACATCCCAAATGGGGCATTGTATTCAATTATGGGCCTGATGAGTGATAAGTAGAGGGGCACAATGACCTCTCTTGTTCTAGATGTGAACCCTTTCGTAATAAGGTGGGCTATGTAGAAGGTCTTTCTAACCACTCTGGCAACATGATTGTCAAAAGAGAGGTTTCTATCTACTTGGGTCCCCAAATCCTGAATTACTTCTTCCGTACTTAATGGATTACCACCTATATGGTAATTTGTGGGCACTTTGTTTTTCCCGAAGGGGATGACTATGCACTTTTTGGCATTTAGCTTAAGGCCATGGCTCTGGCACCAGTTATCCATCTCTGTGAGACTCTTTTGGAGGATGCTTGTGTCTGCCGGAGAGTCGATTATGGTGCCCAGCTTGCAGTCATCTGCGAACGTGGTCAGCCATAGTCCTCCCATATTAGTCTGTACCTCAGAGAAGTATATACCGAACAAGAGAGCTCCCAGGACTGAGCCTTGTGGGACGCCACTTGTAACTGGTTTGGAGTCTGACATGGCACCTGCAATACTGACCATGTGGGTTCTATCCCTGAGCCAGTTTGCAACCCATCTTGTGACATAGGGGTTGATATTTAAGCTGGTGAGCTTATTTATGATGCCTAAGTGGGGTATTGTGTCAAAGGCTTTTGCGAGGTCCAGGTAGGCTGTGTGGACTACCTTCCCTTCATCTATGGCCTTGGTAAATGTTTCAAAGAAGTCGACCAGGTTCAAGAGGCAAGATCTGCCCTTAACAAAGCTGAATTGGGTGGGATCCAGTGTCTGGAGGTTACCAATGTCCTTGTTTATGAGTTCCATGATGATACGCTCCATAGCTTTGCAGAACAGACTAGTCAGGCTTATAGGGCCATTCCTTGGGTACATATCCTGTAGTAAGGCTGAGATTGAACAGTGACTTTATGTGAGGGTTTAGTTCTTCTTGGAGCTCGTGTAAGACGCAGCCCGGGACACCATCTGGTCTCGTTGATGCTGTGTTTTTTGCTTTTGAGAGGGCAGCTCTCACCTGTGCATTTGTGATATCAGGGAGGCTACATTCTATTGGGATAGACATTTGGTCTTTAGGGGGGGAAGGGGGGCAGTTTGCACTGAACCTGTCTGCCAGGATGTTGGCAATGTCTATGGGATCAGTGTATTTTCTGTCATTTTGTACTAACTCAGAGCATATCTGGGAGTTGCCCCCCAGATTTCTGACATAACTAAAAAAGGCCTTGTGATTATCTTTAGTGTCTTGTGCAATTTTTCTTTTGAAGCTGGCCTTAGATAATTTTATGAGGGACCATAGTTTCTTGCTAGTACTGATCAGAGCTGCCTTCCCTTTTTGGGATTTTGGTCTATCATGTAGCAGCTTCCTCCTTCTGTTGTATAGCTTATTTATGGCTGGGGTCCACCAGACTGGTCTCCTGCCTTTGGAGAAGTGAGTCTTGGTTTTATTTGGGATAACATGATCCATGCATTCCTGTAGGTGTCCATAGAATGCATTTGTAAAGGCTTCTACTGTTTGGGCAGTATTTTCCACTGGCTCGGTGGATTTGAAGGATTCCACCTCGGTTTTGAGAAATGTGAAATTTGCTTTTGAGAGATTTTTCACCGTGATTTCCTTGGCTGGGGGTGGGGATGGGATATGGATGTCCAGTGAGATTAATTTATAGTCTGATCTTACCAATGAGGGACATAACTCTGGTGTGGAACATAGAGTCCCCATGTTGGTGATGACCAGGTACAATATCTTATCCCCTCTTGTGGGAGTGGTGACCAGTTGTTCCATAGCATTTGAGTTTATAAATTCTAGGAACCATTGGGCAAGGGTGTTGGGGCTTGAGTAGTTTTCCCAGTCGATGTTTGGGTAGTTGAAGTCACCCAATATTATTGTGTTTGGAGAGACCTTCATATTCTCCAGTGTTCTCAGGAAGGCTGAGTGGGGTTCCGGAGTTTGGGAGGGTGGTCTGTAGCAGGCAACAAACTGAAAGGCAGTTTTGCCCAGTTTTCATCATATTATTTACCCAAAGAGTGCACAGACTGACAAAGACATAGAAAATATTCTATAATATGATTTTGTTGTAGGTCATTGGACTGAAATTAAACTGTTAGCTACTTCTTTAACACTGGAGTAACTGCCTGGAACATTATGTCCATGTCAAGTACACCTCTGCTACTTTGGGCCAATTGCATACCCAAACTTGTCCATTAATTCAAATATCTCAAAATCACAGGACAAAACTGCTCTTTTCCAAAATGAATTACAGAATGAATCTGCAATACAGAAATAATAATCACTCAATTTATTTGCACCAAATAATATAACTATCAATGGCTGAGTATTTTTTGAAGAAATCTTTACTGTGGGCTTTCTTTTGTGCTTCTCTTTACAGCATCCACCAGTACTGCATATGCTCTGTTTATAGACTTTTCTTCTCCCACTTCCTGTGACTGTGTGTACAATAGTGTTTACAGTCCCATTGACAATATCTTTGAACTACTGGTTCCCCTCCTTCAGTCTCTTGGAGTAGTTCATCAGCCTGCAACTATGCAATTGCAGCACTGCCATCTGGTCAAATTCACCCATCAGTCTTACAAATCTCCTTCTGCAAGGACTGTAACTGCAGGCACCTCTCTCATGTCCTCAGCAGCTACCTTAACAACAGGTAAGTTTGTTAGCACTTTTTAATCCATAACTGTGCCTCCAATATGTTTTCCCCATATTTATTTTCTCTGTTGCATTTTGCAGTACTCCTCCTTCATGTCACATCTTCCAAGTGCTACCCACTGGCTTGCAAACAGGGAAACAGAGTATCCCTGGTGCCCTAGCCAAATTTCACCTAGTGAGTATGAATACCACCGCAGATATCCCCTTAAAACAGGACATTGGCTTAGTGGGACTAACCAGTTCAGCAAAGAGGAAAAAGAAAAAAGAAAGAAAGAAAACAAAATCATCTGAAAGTGGACAATAAGAATATAACACTACCTGATTTTAAATTATTTAACTAAATACAATTAAACAAGCTAATATACAATTAAAGGTCATTTGTGTCTTAACAAAACTGAATGTAATATCTGCATCCAGATTTCGCAATTTTGCAATATTTGGTGTAGTCCAGTGACCAGTCTAATCCTATTTTTACATAAAATAAAGCTAGAACTGCCATATTATGGCACTGTCAAAGCTGACACTGCCGCAGTATTGGAGTCATGGCTGTAACAGACAATCCATTGTAACCTCTAGCTGAGGGTGGGGGTTCTAGTGTCAGCTTTAGCCCATAAATTGCAATTAAGATATTATCATTATTATTATTATTATTTTCACTTTACTTGTTTCTCTGACAGACTATAGATGTCTACTTTACAGGAGAAAATGGAAATGTTTTGTGTTTTGGGACTCGTGGCTCCTGGCTACAGCAACAGCAATTTGTAAAATGATAGAATGAACACAGCTTTGTATATTCACTAAATATTATGCATTTGCAAATGGCAGTCACTGATTTTGTTATTCATTTATTTATTTATTTATTTATTTAATTTTGGAAATGGCAATGGTGGCTTTCTGTTTGTTTCCCACCAGAGCAGGTGGATGAGAAACCCCAACATGACATCATCATTGTGCTGAGCATGATGACATGGGTCCAGATAGCGCTTGTAACAGATACGGAAAATGGTTAATTTTTTATAAAAAGTAAGTAAAACTATTTTTGGTGCAAAATGCATGTTTCAAAAGAAGAATACCGCTTGCAGCAGCATGGCAATCATTCCAGATGTTCTTTTGGTAAGTGCAATCCATTGCACATGATCATTAAAATGTAAACCTAATGTAAACCTTAATGCACTACTAAAATAATGTCACTTATTAAGATGATTAAAAAAAGTTTAAAAAACACTTTAGAAGTAAAGGATTAAACCACCCTGGAGAGGAAGTGTTCTTTTAAAAATTACAGATTCTATGTTAACCCCTATTCAGTTCACAGATTATACAAATAACATAATTATAACATCCTATTAAAATGAATGGCAAACTGTAATTCAGGATTAAAAACGGTGAAAATGCATATGAAACAGAATACATTGTAAGATTCAAGAACTTGATTTTGTGACATTTATTTACTAATCACAAAACTCATTCTGTTGTACTATGAAATACTTCATATATCATACTCCAGACATTCATATAATATACACTATTTACACACACACACATACAAACACATTTATACAGAGTTTATTGTCTACACACGGTAACACATGCACAGGCACACACGTGCATACACAAAAATATAATAAAGATATATGTTTAGACACACAAAGTTTAATAAACTAATTTAGCAAACCCTCCAAAATGGTTCTCACGGTACTTAGTCACTGGAACTTTGCCGAATCCTATGTTTGGGTTCAACATTCCTATCACTGGTTTAACAAACTGAGGTACTACATGACTTTCAAGACAAGCTTCCACTTTAGTGAAATGGTATTAGGCAAACACTCTTAGCATGAATTGTTGTTTTTGCTATTAAGGACTTTCTCCTTTCCAGATTTCTACTTTTCCAGCATAAGGAAAGTGATAAATTAATACTGTTTTGTGTGTTTTTCTAAGATTTCATACAACTGCCTGTATTAACCTTTAATGAAAGAATTGTACCATGTATACCTGTGAAGCATTGACAATCTGAACGCTAATTTCCAGAAACTGCAAGATGCAGAAAGCTGTAGAGCAAACCTAAATCTACACCACCTGGCCATTATATGTTCTAAAAATCCATAAAACAAGTCACAGCAAAAGCTGAGCAGCAGTGCTGTATTAGTGGGCCCCAGTTAGTAGGTCACCACAAAAATATAGTACACTTAAAACTACTGTAGTTATATTGTAATGAAAAAAAAGTATGATGCACACAGTATACCCAAAATGCTTGCACTATTGAAAAGGAGGTTGTGCTTATACAACCACATTATACACATAGATTCATAGATGACTACTAAACTAACAACCCCAGGAGGCCTATTTAAGCCCAGCAAAAGCATCCCAAGGTGAGAATCAACCCTATTTCTTGTGCCTATGAGGTAAATACTTGAACCATTATGCCACACCTACACAGTAGCAGCATACATACTATGGCCATGTTGTATGGGAAATCGGTGGCCAGGTGATTAGTTTCTGCATCCCTTAAGGCTGCATGCATTGCTAGGTGCATACACACTGACTGTACCATAGCTACTTAGATGTACATGTGGGTTGGGCCATGGATGACTATCATACTGTTTACATGGACTGTGGGGTGTGTGGCTGGCCTGTGCATTGACCTGGACAGTGTCAGTGCATATTTATGCATATTCACCAAGGTAGGTACCTGCACCCCCACACATAGTTTAAGATAAAGCTATCATAAATGAGACCATGAATGAATGAATGACATGACCTTACCACTCGGTCACATTTTTTCAGCAGCTCACTATATATTAACTAAATGTTGTTGTAAATTCCTTTGGCCACTTTCGCTTTTGAGGTTATGGGCTGTGTAAGAAGGCTCTATGTGCTGTACATGTGTATGGGAATGTTTCCTTCACAAAGGCAGTGCTGTTGGATGCAGCGAGTCTAGAAATACCTCTGAAATCTACAGATTTTCTCAGAATTTCCAGATTTCTGCCTCATATTTTTCATCTGGTTCTCATAAAACTGTGTTCTTTCTGCCAAATGATTGAGGATTGAAGTCAGAAAATAATGCCAGACATTTAAGTTTCAGACTTCATATCCTTCAGAAAATGCATGCTAATACAAAACCTGTTATATCAACTTTCTAAGTTTTTAAGAGCAATATTTAGAAAGTGTCCCCATTTCTGGGCTTTTTTCCCCCTGTTATTCAAGGCTCTGTCCAGATTTCTTGCTCTAAGAGGTTGAGAGGTATGATTCTAGTCAACTTTATAGAATTAAGAATTGAAGGCTAATTTACATGTATCATTCTGTAACTAAACTTACCATAGTTTCAGTGTGTGGCAGCACCAGTGTCTCTGCATGTCTTTGCACACCACCACTGTTAGAATGTGGATCTGATGGAATGACTCACCACCACTGTTAGAATGTGCAAATAACAGAATGACTCACCACCACTATTGGAATGTACATATGAAGGAATGACTCACCCTTATCTGCTGAGTTCCTTTATCAGTTCTACAGTATACATTACAGGACAGTCCTCTTAGCATCCAGTCATGCTGGAAGAGTAGCTTTTACATTTGCAAACAAATATTTGTGGCTCCCATGTCAATTCCACATGTATTTAATATGCAACATGATATAGCATTACTGCTTGAGGTGTATGATGTACAGCCCATTATATTATGTTTTCTTTAGACAGAAATCAGTTACTAGCACATCAATAACAACACAATTTTGTCATCCACTGATCAATAGATAAGAGTGACTAAAGCATGTTGCACTACAACACTGCGAGAGCAAATTGTGTATACTGGAGGGAAAAAGAAAGGTTACATGCAGAGCATGTGGCACAGTGTAGCAGCTGGCATCCAACCCCCATCTGTGGCATAGCTCAATCCTCTCATTTAAGACCATGCATTCATTCACTTACACTACGCTTTCTGTGCATTGTACAATCCAATGAAAAAAATTTGCATTCCAAAGGTTCATAGGTGTTTACTAGGCTAATGACCACAACACCCTTTTTAAGCCTAACTATGCATCCTAAATCTCTGACAAGTTCTGACAGCCTTGATAAGTGTAAGAATGGGCCTGGGAGATGAACCATTTACAGATTACCTGTTTGCATTAGAGACATAGGTGCCAGACCAGAGATGAATTTTCAGTTTCCCATCCAATTGTTCAAGTTGCACTTGAATTAGGTTAGGGAGGAACTCTGCTTCACATGGATGGGGAGCCTGTTCCAGAGAAGGGGTAATCTCTGGGATACATACCTATCTCTCCAGCAGGTCCTATGTATATCACAGACAAGGTTTAAGTCTTTAGAATGGGTAATTCTGGTATATTTTGTTTTGTGGATATGCAGGAGGTCCATAAGAGTGGGCTCTGACAATGCCCTGTATGCCAGGAATAGATTTCCCCTCAAAAGCCTGTAGGAGACAGAATACAGGGATACAGCCTTGAGGCAGTCATCATAGGACATAATACTTACGCCCTGTATTCTTTTAGTGAGGAACCTCTGTGGATGTTCCAGTTGCTGGATATGCCTGGTTAAGTACATAGCAAAGGGGGCATTGTACTCAATGACAGGTCTGATGAATGCCGAATACAGTGGAACAATGACTTCCTTGGACTTAGATGGCAGAGTGAAAACCATACCCTGTCACTTTGTTCATGTTTTGGGCATCATATTGTACTGTGAAATTTTGCTGGCCATGTGCCTGACATTGTACCATGCTTGGTGATAGTATAAAAATGAAATGTCTGTCTCTGTACTTTGTGCTCATATCTAGTATGTTTCTTTTATTGCATGTATATGTATATTCATGTCCTACACGTATATGTTGTTACATGCATATGGATTTATCCTGTGTATGCTTACAATGAACAATAAAGCATAACATTTATGTGTGTCTGTCTACGTTGGGAGGCCACAGCCCACTAGTCTTCCTGCTGCATCCACATCCGAACTAGTATCGCGCTTTTAATCAGAGCTACTAGCCCTGATTGTATTCCTGATCTTTGGGGTAGCAATACCAGAAGATGAACTGGGCAAGAGACAATTGGTATTTTATAAAGGGATAAAGGAGGGAATACTCAGGTGTTGTGCCATATTTGAAAAATGTTACCACACAAAGCCTAGGACTGACACATTGTGATTTAACAGGTGTTTCCTAATACTCAAATGCTCTTTCTGAATCATGTACTGCTGTTGAGATTTCTTATCTGAGGAACTTGACCGAAACAGTGCACACTGTCTT
Source organism: Protopterus annectens (assembly GCF_019279795.1). Lineage (NCBI taxonomy): Eukaryota > Metazoa > Chordata > Ceratodontiformes > Protopteridae > Protopterus > Protopterus annectens. Next base: position 1,688,026,071 of record NC_056731.1, on the reverse strand, counting down.
ACAATATTTTCCACAGATTTTTGAAATGAGAAGTTCTTGCTCACAGCACTAATGTAGCTTTTCTCTGAAATGAAACTTTTTCATAGATACATTTCTCAAGTGATTTTGACATTTTAAGCAGAGTGCAGGTAAACAAATAAACGCATCTTACATCATAACCACTAATGCAAATTAATGGCTATCTGTAATCTTTATCACAAGAGATAAGGAAGAAAGCTAAAATTAAAGATATCCTAAACAGTATCCAAAGTGAATTTATTTTTATCATAAATATCACTGTCTGGTGCATTTCTGTATGCACATAGCTTCTTAGAGATGGAAAGGAATTCTCAGAGTTATTAATTGTTCCTAATCTGACCTTCAGTCAGTTTTAAGTGATGGTCTCAAATGAAAAACAGGAACATATTAAATAGTTCTCACATCAGTCCTCAAATGTGTATATAAAGAATAGACAGGTGTAGCATATCATAAAGGTAATCTTTTCATAATGAGGAAGCTGTGTTTGATGTACAACTTTTGTGCTTACATTTCCTTATTATTGTAAGTTATTATTAAACTGTGCTTGTCTTCTGATAATGTAAATTGCAAAACTATTTTTTTCTGTCATTATGAATTCTGTTGTACAGAATGTTTGAAAGACATGTAGTTCTTTCACTATATAGCTATTTTCTAGGTATCATTGTTTCTGTCGGTAAGCATTTTATCAATTCTAAATGACAGCTTAGATAATGAAGTCTAAGCAGTTCATGGAACTTGAAATAAAATAGACTATGTATCAGCAGCTCTCAGATCAGATCTAGGTCAAGGCACTTTGATGATACATAGATTCATAGATTGTTACTAGGCTAAGACCTCTGGGGGGGTCTTTCTAAGCTGGCCAAGTTTTTCCAAAAGGATAATGGTGCCCTGTATCCAAAGAGGACATTGAGGGCCAAACATTTTTAAGCTACCTCTGTCCATAATGGTCACGGGTGCTAGGCCCGATGTAAATTTCAAATTCTCCATCCACTGGCCTAGGTTGTGCTGGGTAACAGATGAACTTTGCTTCACATGGATGGGAAGCCTGTTCCATAGGACAGACAGTCTCTGGGACACATATTTGTCTGTCCAGCATGTTCTGTTTAAGTCACAGACAAAACTCAGGTCCCTAGACCTTGTATTTCTGGTACTGTTTGACTTATGAATATGCAGGATATTCACAAGTGTGGGGTTTGTGGATGCCTTGTAAGCCAGGTATAGTTGACCCCTCAGCAATCTATATGAAACTAAACAGAGGGAAAGGGCTTTAAGGCACTCTGCATAAGGCAGTTTTTTTTATTCTTTTTGTAATGATTTCTATTGCAAACTAAATGTTATGTCTGTAGTCATGATTATACTTTTCATACTATATCAACTGAACTAATAGTAGTAACCAGTAAAAAAGACTGCTTCATTTAAAAAGTTACAAACAGCAAGCTCATGAATCATAGTTCTGATTATTGAAAATAAACCATTTTAGTGGCAAGACAAAAGTATACTACATCTATCACAACACTGAGATTTAATATTTCATGTATATGATCACTTTTATTTTGCTTTCCTAAGGATACATTCTCTTCTACATGTGTGCACTCTACACGACGCAGGGATGTTTGAAGGATTGCTGTTCATAATATCATTATTAGTCTGAGAGCAATGCACCTCAGTGAATGAAAGAATGACTTCATTTTTTCGCATTATTGTTCTTTCTTTTAGTTACATTGATTTCAGAATTAAAATACTATATAAAAGGGTGTGGGAATGCAATGAGCTTACCCCAAGCAAAAACATTTGTTTTAACTGTTCTGGTTGCATGTTTAATAGAAAAGTAAATTCCCCTTCATGTACTGATGGTCTGTTAGTTTATGTAGTTGATGGGATAGTTTTAAGCTTTGATGGAAAAGCAGATGCATTTCAAGGGATTCAGAACTGCAAAAACACAAGGCATATTACCTGTGTGCAATGCTGAGCAAGTGCGACCATTAGATGCTAAAAGGAACTTCTGCAAGGACGTAGCAATACGATTAAGGTAATGACTAACGAGTAATGAGAAGATGCAATCCAGAGCTTTGCAACAAGTCTTTTTTCTGTTCATGTATTTTTCAACAATCCATAATGAACAGAAAAGTATCAGCATTACCTCCATATTAATACAGCTTGTTCTTTTATGGTGATATTCCAGCTGTGATAGTTGATGCAGTCTGTCTGTTGGGACATCTTCATTCTAAAAAGCTTGATGCCATCTAAATTACACCCACTTGAACTAATATTAAGCAAAACCTCCCATCAGGTGAAACATGTTAACACATATGAAGTGTTCAGTGCAGTGACAATTACACCAGTTTGTTAGTGTGGATTTCTTTATTGAGGTAATTTTAGACCGCAATATGAGATTGTGTCTTGAACCTAAAGCAATTCCAGAAAGGAATGAATTTGTTCATGTTGAATGAATGTTTCTGAATGTGTGTTTCTGTGCATTCATTTTATATTGTAATGTTTATTCCTGTATAGTGATTTTTGATTTAATGATTTACTCACCCTCTGGGATGGCTTTCCATAGTAATGCACAGCTAACTGGCATTTCGTAATGTGGAAATGACATCGGTGATCTGTAAAACTTAATTTCACTTAGTTTAATATTTTAACTAAACACTTCAATGGCGCAAGCTTAGCATTTTCAGGGTCCAATGAATAATTAAATAACTGCACATGGTACTTGCTGCTCCAGTCCTTCTGCTGTATAGATTCAAATGTAACTGGAAGTTCTAAGCTGTTTATTAACTGCCCGGCCTTCTTAAGGCTTGCAGCACTACAAGTGGCATGTTGTACTCTTTATCTTTTTTTCCCTTCCACTTGACAAGTATTTGGAGAATGTCTGGGTCTGAATCAAATTATTTAGAGCCACTAGACACGCTCAGTTGTGACTCCCCCATTCTGTTTTAACCAATTACCTCTAGTTATTATTATTATTATTATTATTATTATTATTATTATTATTATTATTATTTTCTTAAAGTATTTGTCTTTGTAATTTTCCCTGGAATATTAAGCTTGTCTTATATACTACTGTACCAGCAAATGTTTTACTTATTAAGGGTGTGCAGGCTGATTCAAACTGAGTATGATTTTTGGCCTACATCTTTCCCCTCCCACCCCAAATTTTACAGCCATCCCCCAATTTCCTACGTTTATTTCTTCCTCTCCACACCCACTTCATACTATGTGTCACTACCTCCTTAAAAGACACATTCCTGTTATCACTCTCACTGTCAAACAACTATCAACATCCCCCTTACTTAGCTTTCTCCCTTTCCCAAAGCTAACATACAGCACTATGTATCTTTCTCTTCATTGGCACAGAATGCATTCCACCTTTTTTCTTAATTACTTACTTTTTATCCTCCTGCTAACACACATCACTATCCCTCCAGATAATACCTACCATATCACTCACTCTGTCAAGTACTACCTATTAATGATTCGCCCAGCTCTATATAATGCGATTGTGTTTATTTATTTATTTATTTGCAGTTTGTTTGCCAGGATAGTCCAATAAGGCCACAAGGAGCCCATTTTCAATTGAGTCCTGGGGAGAAAAGCTCCAGAAAAATACAAATACATAATACACATTGTACATTTACATTACAGATTATCTCATAGGAACACAAAGTAAGTATAATAAGTAAAGGTTAACAATGATAGAATACATCAGTATAGTTTGCAAAACAGCAATAATAAACACTTTTTTTTTACACAAAAGTAGCAGCATAGGGTAACTGTTAAGTAGTTGGTCAAATAGTTCAATAGAGCTGTGGAATTATAGGAGGCAGTGATGGCGTATTTAGTTCTATGAGACTAGGAAGTGATATTAGAAGTATTAGGTAGGATGGGAACAGGAGCTCTTCCATTGTGAAGTTAGGTGAGAGTGCAGCATGGTTTTAAATGAGGGGAGACTGCTGGTGATACAGATAGGAGATGGTAGAAAATTCCAGAGGCATGCAAGAGAGAAGGACATTAGATGATTCCCAGCTGGACATGTGGGTTTGTGCAATTTAATTAGTTTTTGGGAATTAGATCTTAGAAGTCGTTCTGGTTCATACATTTCAAAGATAGTTGCTAGGGAGAGACAAAGAGAGGGGTTGTAAATGAGTTTGCAAATGCGTTATATTCTCTTCATTCAAAGATAAGCAGCCCACACATATCCTCCATCTTCCCTCCATTACTATATTCTAACACACTTATCACTCCAATGACTTGATTTACTAATACCTCATATATGTTTATATATACCAACCTATAATTTAATAATCTACTCTTGCACCTGTCTAAACATCTCTACAAACTTTCACCAAGCTTACTCTTACTGCTTTAATTCACGTAGTATCTGTGCTAACCCACATCCATCTCTACTCTCCTATGTCCTAATTAGCACACAAAGTATAAGAAATCATATTTATTATCCATATGTAAATGTATCTGGAAAGCTCACGTCTTTCTGCAATAAATCACAGAATAACACTAGCAAACTTAAATCTACCCTCTCCTTCATGGACTGATCATCTATTCTGAATTTATTTGACTGCAACACTGCTACAGAACTACTTACTTCAATGCTGACTGACCTGCAAAAAGTCCCAGCATACCTCTAAACCTCTCAGCAAAAGAAATCTGGACGGGGGGATGGGGGGGCTGAATGACTAACTGAAAGCAGAAGTTTTTTAAAGCTCCAAATAACTAGCTAAATAAGACAGGAACAAATATTCTTTTTTTTTTCCTTCAAAGTATAAATCTTCTTATAGATAAAGGACTAAGTTACATAATTAGAAACTTTGGTGAAGTTTTACAAATAATTTCCTGTCAAAAAGCTTGGAGATATATTCACTTGTTAAAATGAGCAACTCAAAGAATTCTCATCAGGTTGCTGCCTTAAAGAAGGAACTATATCAGATGGCATTTACCCTGCAGGAGTTGTCTTTGAAGATGGATGATTTTAAAGAGAACCTAGAAAATCTTAAAACAAGCAGTCAAAAACAGGCTGATACCCTCAAGGAAATGCTACAAAAACACCAGACAAGGATAACAGGAATAGAGGTTTCTCTAGATGACTTAGAAAGCAGACTTAAGGAAGAGGAAACACAGAAAGAACTGCTTCTTAAGCAAAACACTTGGTTGGTTAATAAAGTAGAAGACTTGGAAAATAGGGAGAGGAGAAATAACATCAGGATTTTCTGATTACCTGAAAACACAGAAGGTGAGGATATTATTTCCTTTTTATCAAGCTGGATCCCCGACTTTTTAAATTTAAAAGAAATACTTTCCTTTGGCAACAAAAGGGCACACAGAGCTCTTGGGAAACCTGCCACTAACTCAAACTCTCCTCCTAGGTCAATAATTATCAAATTTCTTTCATACTTGGACATGGAATTGATTTTAAGATCTGCTTGGAGGAAGGCACCTCTAAAATATAAACAGAGCCTGATAAGATTTGTTAACGACTATTCATCTAGAATAATGAAACAAAGAAAAAAAGTGTGGCCAATGATAAAGTTTCTGAAACAAAATAACAGCAAGGCACAACTTGCATATCCAGCTAAGATAAGAATAGTGTATGCCAATGAGATGAAAACTTTTATTGACTTAGAGGAAGCTTCTTCATTTATTAAAACTAATAATGTGATTACTTTACCAGAAGATATGGATTGGATGTCACCTTCTCTCAAGAGAACCAAAGAAACAAATGTCTGGACAGACGTCAAAAAGAAGAAGCAAGACTGATACTGTTACAGCCAAATCTCTCAATGCATCTACTATGATATGAATTGTTTTAACATTACATTAAAGGACCAATTTTACTGCTTAGAATTTTAAAACAAAGGTAACTAACTGCTGGAATCTTTGTATTTTTTGAAAATAGATGACACGAGTTTTGACATTACTTCAGGTATGTAAAACAGGGTACTTTTCTTTCACAGAAGGAGGGTTATATAGCACATAAAATATTGATACTGTAAATCAACATACAAAGCATATGTCTATTTTCTCTTAATTTTCTCTTTTCCTTCTCTCTCTTCTCTCTTTTCTCATTATTTTAACTGCATCTTGTCTCCCTTTCTAAATTCTCTCCTATTTACTATACTAATATAGTCTGTATATATTTAATAACTCACTATCTATACAAAGATAAATAGTCTAAAATAGTCTAGTTTTAAGGTAGACTATTTGGAATAGTGAACTTAATTAATTGTTATTACAATATTTATTAGATTAATGATAGTCACTGTTATGCTTATTAGGATTGGGGACATCTTCATGTACATATGTCCTTTGAATTATTTCCTTTTAGTATTAACAAATATCTATATATAAAAAAGAAAGGGAGGGAAAAAAGTACTGTTGGTTAAGAGAAGTGAAGCTTTATTCACATTCTATTTGCATTGTCATAGCAACAGTAAACAATTGCTGCAATTTCTAAGGACACTGTGAATCTACGAAGTGCATTTAGTCTCACAGATAACAAATAATAAGAAAAAGTAATGTTGTTTAGCTATTAAAATGAAAAACAACCTAATACATAATAGGACTATATGCATGAGAGACATGGTGATGTAGCGGTAGCATTGCTGCCTCACAGCAAGAAGTTCTCCTGTTTGATTCTTGGCTGGAGCACCTTCTGTATGGAGTCTGCATGTCCTCCCCGCGGTAGAGTGGCATTCAAAAGATATGTGTAGAATGGGCATGCCTTCGTTGAAGGTTGGGTGTCGAGTTGGCACCTTGGCACCTGTAAAAAATCTACTGCCAATCATTAGCGGACCGGAGTTCCACTGTGGTGACCCCTAACCGGGAAAAGCTGAAAAAAGAACAAATGTCCTCATAGGATTACATATTCCTGGAAACACAACTGAAATGTTCCCAAACTACATGTGCACTTAAATGTAGCTGCTTGATTAAAAAGTATTACTCAGTTTAACATGCTGATTCCACAAGCTGTCTGTACTGTAAAAGTTACATTTTATATGTTACTTGAAACTGACAGTCTCTAGAGCACATTGAAAGATACATATTACTTTTTGCAACATGTAATCTTTGCAGTTACTTCACACTCTATACAAACTCACTTGGCAACTGATAGCTATTCATTTAAAATATCAGTTTAAATATTAAATGTGCCCTTGAAATGCTCTTGACTTCTTCTTCTTCTTCTTTCAGCTGCTCCCGTTAGGGGTCACCACAGGAGATCAACTGTTTCCATTTCCTCCTGTCCTCTGCATCTTGCTCTGTCACACCAACCACCTGCATATCCTCTCTCACCTTAGGTCTATCTTAGGCCTTCCTCTTGTCCTGTTATCTGGCAGCTTCATCCTTAGCATCTTTTTCCCAATATACTCTGTGTCCCTCCTCAGCAGATGTCCAAACTAACATAATCTTGCCTCTCTGGCTTTGTCTCCAAACCTTCCAACCTGGGCTGACCCTCTAATATACTTATTCATAATCCTGTCCATCCTCGTCCACCCAGTGCAAATCTTAACATCTTCAACTCTGCCACGTCAAGCTCTGACTCCTGCCTTTTTGTCAAAGCCATTGTCTCCAACCCATATAACATAGCTGGTCTCACTACCCTCTTGTAGACCTTCCCTTTCACTCTTACTGGTACTCGTCTGTCACAAATTACTCATGACACTCTTCTCCACCCACTCCATCCTGCCTGTACTCTCTTCTTCACCTCACTTCCACACTCACCATTACTCTGAACTGTTGATCCCAAGTACTTAAACTCATTCACCTTTGCCACCTCTACTCCCTGCATCCTCACCATTCCTCTATCCTTCCTCTCATTCACACACATATATTCTTAGTCCTGCTGACCTTCATTCCTCTTCTCTCTATAGCATATCTCCACCTCTCCAGGGTCTCCTCCACCTGTTCCCTACTCTCACTACAGATCACAATGTCATCTGCAAACATCATAGTCCACGGGGACTCCTGTCTGATCTTCTCTGTCAACCTGTCCATCACCATTGCAAATAAGAAAGGGCTCAGAGCTGATCCTTGATGTAATCCCACCTCCACCTTAAACGCATCCATCACTCCCACCGCAGACCTCACCACTGTCACACTACCCTCGTACATATCTTGTACCACTCTTACATACTTTTCTGACACTCCCAACTTCCTCATACAATACCACAACTCTTCTCTAGGCACGCTGTCATATGCTTTCTCTAAATCCATAACGACAAAATGCAACTCCTTCTGACCTTCTCTGTACTTCTCCATCAACACTCTCAGAGTAAACATCGCATCTGTAGTGCTCTTTCCTGGCATGAAACCATATTGCTGATCACTAATCATCACCTCCCTTCTTAACCTAGCTTCCACTACTCTTTCCCATAACTTCATGCTGTGACTGATCAGCTTAATCCCTCTGTAGTTACTACAGCTCTGCACATCACCCTTATTCTTAAAAATCGGTACCAAAACACTTTTTCTCCATTCCTCAGGCATCCTCTCACTTTCCAAGATTTAATTAAACAATCTAGTTAAAAACTCCACTGCGATTTCACTTAAACACCTCCATGCTTCCACAGGTATGTCATCTGGACCAACAGCCTTTCCGTTCTTCATCCTCTTCATAGCTATCCTTACTTCCTCCTCGCTAATCCACTGCACTTCATGATTCACTATCCGCACATCACCCAACCTTCTCTCCCTCTCATTCTCTTCATTCATCAACCCCTCAAAATACTCATTCCATCTGCTCAGCACACTCTCTGAACTGTAAAATGAATGACTTGAAAGAATTGAAGTAATGCATAGATTTCAAAGACTGTTCTTGACACTACAGTATAAGTAAAAATGTATATTCACAAGGAAGTTAATATAGCTTACTGTCAACATTTTGCGATATCAGAAAGTTTGAAGAGCTAGGAAATTACTATTATTTGTCTTTATAATGATTATTAGACAGATGTTAGACTCTGCTTTATTTAATGAATTGTGACACATGTTTATGAGGTAAAGTGGATTCAATTACTCACATTGGACTACACATTCCTGGAAACTCAAATGAAATGTCCCCAAATTACTTGTCAACTTAAATGAAACTGCCCGATTAATAAGCATAACTTACTTTAACAACTTGAATCATTAAGCTATCTGATCTATATATGCTACATTATATATGTCACTTCATATGACAGACTTTAGAGCACACAAAAAAATATATATTTTTTTTTCAACATGCTATATCTGCACTAACCATACATTCTAAACTATTTAAATTGGAAACTGACAAGTCATATATTTGAAACATCAGTCTAAATATTAATTGTTCCCTTGAAATAATGTTGCCATTTTGACAAAACAAAACCTGAACTGAAAAAGGAGTGATTTGAAGAAGTGAAGCATTGTACAGATTTCAAAGACAGCTATTGACACTACAATATAAATAAAAATGTATAAATGTAAGGAAAATTTTAAATGCTTTACACTTTTAGTTAAAATAGCTTATTGTTAACTTTTTGCTTTATCAGAAAATTTAAAGAGCTAGGAAATTATTTCTAATTTGTCTTTATAATGTTTACTAAAGTGATGTTAGTCAATGACTTCTTTAATGGATTGTGAGTCATGTACAAGACGGACTACTAAATGTTATTTCTGTTTACCTATGTTTGCTGAATTTCTTTTATTAGTACTATTTAAAATAAGGGAAAGGGAAGCAAAATTTCTGTTTTTGGTCAAGGGAGGAGAGGCTTAAGAGTATTCTAACTGCCCGGAGAACTCTCTAAGATGCTATAAATACTATTTGATTAATACATACCTAAGGTAAGTCTTGATTACCATATAGGTACCTTCACATTCATTCTAGACCTGATGTGATTACCCATTCTGGAAGCAGGAGGTGCCCTATGCAGGATGGAAGTTGTCAGAGTGATCATAGTTTATTCTTAGACTCTGCTTTGTAAATCTATAAATATGTAAAAGCACTGCACACTAGAATGTAGGATGCCTCTACTCTGAGTCAGGATACCACTGATAAGCCATGTCTTTTCATAAGTGTAAGTTGAAGTTGGTGAGCCTAAAATTGGGAAAGTAAAGGAAGACAGTACACCTACAGTAAATTCATATTTCATTGGTAATCACTCATTGTCTCCTGTAGAGTCCTTTTAGTCAAATTATTTTAGTAATAATCTATTTGTTGTTGGTTTATTTAGTGTATGCTCCTCTGTTGCATGTAATTTATCCAAAATAATATCTGACATATTTGGGATCTCTTAAGGGTAACTAAATACTGGATATTTTCTAAGTCAACATAATAATTGTTTACACTACTAACATTCCATTCTGATATATAAAATACTATAGAATAATAAAAGAATAATATAGAATTTCATATATATTTTAAGAAAATTCCCCATATAATAATTTAATATATGGAACTCAGTTGATATTGTTGGTTAAAGGTATGAGTTATAATCCAATAGATCTATCTTTATCTACTGGATTAGGAATGACTTTCATTCCATGTTTAATGGGAAATTCATATTTACTTGTATTTGATACTTTAGAATTAATGTTTTGTAGAAGTACTTTTTTAAAGCCTGACCATAATTTTGCCTTACTTGTATTTAAAGAAGAAAGATCATTAAATTACACTCCCAAGTTTACACACATAAAAATAACATTCAATGTTATCAGAGAATATGGTATAACTACTATAATCAAAATAAAAAAAAGAAGCAAAATGTTTCTTCCAACAATAACTTGAAATGGATTTAACATTCTCATCATTAAATACTAATGGCTTAAATAATGCAAATAAAAGGTCAAACTTACTAAAATATTTAAATCTAAATAAAGCACAAGAAGTATTTCTCCAGGAATTGCATTTTAAGACTAATTATAGCTTTATTTGGAACCCTAAGGATCATACAGTCTTAGTTTAATCCTCCTATAGAACAAAGACAAAAGGAGTATCAATTATCTGGACGAAAAACATAATCACTCCAAAAGGTATTTATAAATATGAAGACAAAGAAGGTCTACTAGCATTTGATATAATTAAATTTAGTAACAGAATATGGACCTTAGCTAATCTATATTGGTTCCCAGGAAGTGGAGCAGGAACAGTTAAAAAACACCTAGATTTTATTTCCAACAATTATAAAGGAAATCTTATACTGGGAGGAGACTTTAATTGTACCTTAAAAGCTTCTGAAACCACCAAGAAGTCTTTTTGCATAGCAACTATTTCAAAATTCTTAAAAAGATGGATTGATTCATTTCATTTATTAGACACTTTTAAAGTAAAGATAATAAATCCTTATTATTTTCCCATAAAGACCATAGAATTGGAACACAAACCAGAATAGACAAATTATTCGTAGTTCAAGATTTACAAACAAAAATCCTCAACTTCTCACTAGTTCCATGCCCCTTCTCAGATCATGACTCTCTGATAATGAAGCTCCAAATAGAGTTTAAACCTTTAATCCTCTCAACTAGAATTCTATCATATATCACAAAAAATAAAGAATTCAGACCATGGATGTTGTCAGAACTACAATTGTATCTTGAAATTAATAATACAACAGAAATCAGTAGAGTCATGGTTTTGGACTCATTAAAAGCATATTTATTTGGTAAGACCCTTAGCTGGTACAAAAACAAAGTTAGAGAGTTGGAATCTGAATCATTAGACTTGCAAACCAGAGTCTTGACATCAAAATCTAAAAAAAATCAGAATTCCCCAGAAGTCAAAAAAGAAATAGAGGAATTAAATAAAAAAAATGAAATTCTAACACACAAAACTTGTCTAGCCTTGAAAAAAAATTAAAAATAAACTCATTAGCCACCTCCCCTAGATATCTACATAACTTATCTACAATAATTAAAATACAATCTAAAGCAAATAACAATTATAGTATATATCATGAAAAGAAAGGGAAAAAAAGTATCAGATATAGGAGACATCCTTGAAGCATTTAGATTTCATTATATGGAACACTTCAAAAAAGAAGATTTAGATGCCAACCAAATAAACTTAGATACAAACCTTATCAATATAAAAAAAATCCGGAAAACTTAAAATTAGACCTGCAAAAATCTATATCCTATAAAGAAATTATTGAAAAGATAAAATAAAGTAAATCTAACAAAGCTCCAGGGATAGATGGTATAATTACAGAAATTTACAAACTCTTCCCTTCAACAATAATCTCCATTTTTCATAAAACTTTGCTAGAAGTCCAGTCAGAAGCAAAAATGTCACCCTCATGGAAATATTCTCTCATAACACCAATTCTAAAAGATAATAAACCATCAGACCTTTGCACCTCATACAGACCTATATCATTACTAAATAATGATTACAAAATATTCATGTCAATCCTAGCTAATAGAATGAAAATCCCACTTACAAAGACAATTAATAATGATCAAACTGGATTTTTATATAACAGGCACACACATGATAATATTAAAAGGATACTTACTCTTATAGATTATGTGAATGAAGAAGATTTCTACCTTTCTATCCAGACTCTAAAGAAATGCCATATGTAAAGATATTTCTCTGACTCAGATGAAATATTCTCCTCCTTTTATTGTTGTAGCCTCTAAAAAATGTAGCCACCATTTAGGCCATCTCAGGTGCCATTTGTAGATTCATCACTCTTTTCCTAAGAAATGAACACCACAGCAAAACCATTGGAAAAGCTAAATGGCTACCTGTAAAACAATGTGTTGACTTTATACTGTCCTCTCAACTATGTAAGCATATCAAAAATGACACCATCCCCATCAGCTTCCAGAGTATTCAGAGCTGCACCAAAATACAATCTTAGAAATCTTAACTACTCATGTCCTCTCCTCCAAAGCCCCAAAACAAGGCTTCAGTGCACAGATCATGCTTTATGAGTCATTGGTCCCAAACCTTTGGAATCTTTCCCTTCTTTTCTTAAAGATCATTCCTCTTACTGCATTTCCAATCAGAAATAAAAGCACATTTCAAGACTGTATAGAAATACAACTGTTATCTCTCTGTTCATATAACGTAAGCTATTCCAACCCTTCTTCCCTCTACATATCCTGCAAGGACTCTACTTTTAATTGTTATCTTTCCAGCATGCCAACTATGTATATAATGCATGCATATATTGGGTTTTGTCAGTTACTCTGTATATAATGTCATTTACCTATTGCCTTTATACCTTCAGGTCAAATATGACATTTATTCACTCTGTATACATCGGGTGGCCACGGTGGTGCAGTGGTTAGCATTGCCACCTCACAGCAAGAGGTTCTCCGGTTCAATCCTCGGCTGGGGTGCCTTTTGTGCGCAGTCTGCATGTCCTCCCTGTGGTTGCGTGAGTTTCCTCCAGGTGCTCCGGTTTCCTCCCACATCCTAAAGGCATGCTGTAGGTGGATTGGACACTCTAAATTGGCCCTAGGTGTGAGTGTGTGCATGTGTGTGCCTTCTGTGGAAGGTTTGGTGCCGGGCTGGCAACTCAACACTGTAAAACTCCACTGCCAGTCATGAGCAGACAGGTGACCACTGTAGCGACCCCTAACCGGGAAAAGCCAAAAGAAGAAGAAGAAGATTCACCCTGTATTCATTATATAAAAAGTCATGAGAAAAAAATTACCAACATGAAAAATTCTTCTAAATGAAATTTAAAGGTCGTGCTGCTAAGCGCTAGGAGTCTTAACATGAAACTGCACTCATTGCAACCATTCCTCACCCTGGAAAATGCTGACATATGTGCAGTCACTGAAACCTGGTTCAAAGCTGCAGAAAGCACCCCAGCTGTACCAGGTTGCAATCCTACCATACTTTCAGACCCCAAAAGGAGGACTACAAAGTCAAAGGTGGTGGAGTTTCAATATTTATCAAAGACATATGCACCTCTGGGCTGGTCAAATTGTATGACGCACAGGAGACACTCCAGGTGCAGTTAACTGTTGACAAAACATCTATTCAAATCAGACCACAACCATGACTCAGGAGGCCCACTCCACCTATTTGGACCTACTTGAATCCATCAAGATTCAACCTTTTACTCTGATCTAGTGCAATTTTAACTACCCAACCATAGAGTGGAAGACCTATTCAAGCTCAAACACAAATGCCTAGAGATTCCTCAACTTTCTCAATGCCAATGCATTGGCTCAGGTGGTTGACACCCCCACAAGAGGTGAAAATATCCTGGACCTGGTACTAACCAACATTGTAGCCACTGTAGGACTCCTACAGTGTCATCCTCCTTGGTAAGATCTGAACATAAAGCAATCACTTTCAAAGTCACCATCTCTTCTGACCCCCCATTTGCCAGGGTCAAACAAAAAAAAATTTCCAAAGCTGACTACAACCTCCTGAGGGCTGGGATAAGTAGCTTCACAGCCACCATCCCTTCAGTTGGAACAAGCACTAATGTCCTAGCCTGCACCAAAAAACTATATGAGCACCTATATAGCAATACTTGACAGCATCAGGTCATCTTCCTCAAGGAAGAGTAAACCTGTCTGGTGGACAGCAGCAATAAACAGACTCTATAATAAAAGGAAAAAATTGCTGTCCAGGACCAAGAAGGAGCAGGTGCCAAGTTGGAAGCAATCTCTCTTTTGTCTAAACAAGCAAATAAGGTCACCTGTGAAATCCTCTAAGGCTAACTTCAAGTCCAAATTGGCCACATCTACTAAGGACAATCACAAGGCCTTCTTCGCATATATCTGCAATCTCAAAGGTAAGTCCTAAATCTGGTCTGAATTGGTGGTCAAGAATACCACATACACAAATGCTATAGATATAGCCAACCTGCTGGCAGGCAAGTTCAGGGAAAACTTCATCCCCCCGTCCCCCCATCAGTAATCCAGGACATTCAGAGTACCTGCCCCCCCTCCCCTCATCACCATGGAGCAGGTCATTAATGCCTTCTCAAAGGCAACAAATACAGCCTCCATGAGACCTGACAACATCCCTGGCTGTTTCCTACATGAACTCAGACAATAGCTCTCAGTAGCACTAGACATCCTATTCAACCTTAGCACCAGCTTCATCCCAGCAGAATGGAGGAAAGCCACTGTCATCCCTCTACACAGAGGTGAGCATCCACCAACCCAGGCAATTATAGGCCCATCAGCCTAACTACCCTGATCTGCAAGGCCATGGAATGCATTATCATAGACCTTATAAACAAGGACATTGGCAACAGACAAACCTTTGATCCCACACAGTTTAGTTTTGTCAAAGGGAGATCATGCCTGATACACTTGGTCACCTTCTTCGAAACAGTCACCAAAGCCATGGATGAGAGGAAGACAGTGCACACTGCCTACCTTGACCTAGCCAAAGCCTTCAACACTATTCACCACTCGGTTATAAAGAAAGATGGGTAGCTGACTGGCTCACTAATAGAAGCCGCTCAGTCAAAATAGGGGAAGCCACCTCTAGTAATAGAACTGTAACAAGTGGTGTACCCCAAGGGTTGTTCTTGGGGCCTTTATTGTTTGGGATAAACTTTCTGGGGTACAAGCTAAAACCC